>NC_089749.1:35969569-36012069 GCF_040412425.1 Macrobrachium rosenbergii | reverse complement strand
TAAACTTTATTTTAACCTATTAACAGTTCTGCGTATCAGTCAATCAAAAAAGGGTAGGCTACCATCCTTTTCCATTTCCCTAGTGCATTTTAATGGTAGTACTAATTCATTTAATTTTTCATAGAAGTTATTTATATTTTTGCTCCCTGATCAAATGCATATATTGTATACATACCGGAACCATACTACATTGAGCGGAATGATTTTGCTTAGTATTTTGCTTAAAAAAATTTCTTATACAAACTACTCAACACTGAAGATAAAGAGTCACCCATTGCCATACCAAAATTTTGAGAGCAAATTTACACTCATTTTCTGATCAGTTTTGTTAGGGCGTTCTTGGAAAATGGAACACATACATCATGCATATGTATATATATATATATATATATATATATATATATATATATATATATATATATATATATATACATACATACATACATACATACATACATATATGCATATATGTTTATATATATATAATCATATATATTAAAAGTTAAAGTCCTCCTGGGCCTCTGTAGGCTCATAGGGGAGGTGCTGATCTCCTGTTTCTTAGGCTGACAGCCAGTGGGGGACAGGCTCCAATACCCATGACACTTAGCCAGTGTGTTGCTAGGCCCACTGTTTAACTCCCCAGCCTGAAAGCTGGTACCTATTCTTCTACCGAACCACTGAGGTTTTTCCGGACCATTAGGTTGACAGGATACTGGATTTATGCAGTGGTGCAATACGAGCCATCAGTGAATATATATATATATATATATATATATATATATATATATATATATATATATATATATATATATATATATATATATACATATATACTGATATATATGTATGTTTTGTCACTTACACACATCGATGTTAAGGTGGCGTTTTTTTAATGCTTATCAATCTCTTGATAGCCGAATGGTCAAGTCTAGTATCTATCGTTGTATCGCTCTCGCAAAGAATACCTAAGGCTCTGTTTCAAATCAGGGCTGCATTAACTGGGGCAGTGCACTTGGCACTTATAAATCCCATTTCGGTGCAAGTTATTCCCTGGGTATGGTGAATTTGGTAACAGGTGATATGTGTGACTTAATATTTGTACTTGTTTTGTGTGTATGTGTTATGTTATTATTATTATTATTATTATTATTATTATTATTATTATTATTATTATTATTCACTGGAAGCTGAACCCTATTCATATAGGAACAAGTATCTATCGTTGTATTATACCAGGGCCCATTGACTTGAAATTCAAGATATGTGTGACTTAAAGAATATGGTGTTATTATTATTATTATTATTATTATTATTATTATTATTATTATTATTATTCACCCTTAGAAAGAAGTAACAGAAGGTAATAGGAAATACAGAAAGAGGAGATCAGTTATTAGGAAAACAGATAAATTAACAAATTAATAAATAAATAAACATGTAAGTAAAAACATGAAAATACAAGCTGAATTGCATTAGGCTAGTAATGCATTGCATCTTCTCTTGAATATCTGAAGTTCCATTGCACGACATCCTCCGGGAGGGGGAGGCTGTTCCGCAGTCCAACGGTGTGAGGAATAAAGGACCTCTGGAACTGAAGTTCAACAGCCAGGCACATTTACTGCATATTGGTGCTGCTGTTCAGCAAATTTGGTTTGCTCTCGGCAGGAAAATGCGATCATGGATCAAATGTGAATGTGAAAGATCTCTGTTAAAATACAACTTATGAAAAAGTGACAAATAAGAGACCATCCGTCGATGGTACAATTATAACTACTAATATTAGGAAACAGAAAGCTACCACCACGAACCACTCTATCTACAAGAGATAAAGCCTCTGGCAGAAAGCAGACATCCACGCAGCAGAACAGTATTCTGGTAAAGGAAGGAAAATGACCTAAAACAGGTTGCACTGATTTTAGCACTGTTATAAATATATGAGGCCTTATGAACAATACCTAACTTTTGTGCGGCATTTGCTGAAACTTTCATTTGATGTTTCTCAAAAGTAAGATGTGAGTCAAAAGTTACACCTAGAATAGTTCAAGCTTCAGACTCATTCAGCAAAGTCCCATCCACCTGAAGGGGAGGATAGTGGTGGAAAATCTGTACGAGATCTGCTAATCAGTAGTGTTTTCCTTTTACTGGAGTTCAGCCTCATACTCCACTGACTTCATTCACTGACCTGGTCCTCTCCATTGAGGCTGAGGACACCTTCATTTCTCATAAATGGAGACTTTACTACACCCACAAGTTTTCATCATCGGCATACTGAACAATCTTGTTTTCCAGGTCAACAACCATATCACTTATGTACACTAAAAATAGCAGTGGCCCAACAACTGACTGCTGTCTACCTGTAAAGTGAAATCTTGAAGTAATCCTAAAACATATCCACCCACTTCAAGACTCCAAAGTTTGTGCTGTGATTTACTAAACTGAAAGCAGCACTAAAATCTATTTGAATTACTTTGCACTCAAAACCCTCATCATGGTTCTCTTGCAAACAGCATATCAAAGCCAAAAAGAGCATCGCAAGTACCTAATAACTGCTTCCTACATGCATACTGAGTATCACCCAACAATCCTTTGATACCACATGCTTATAATGTGGCTTAAATAAAGTTTTTTCTGGAACTTGGAGAACACAGGGAGAATAGAAATTGGCCTTTAATTGCTGCAGTCTTCAGATATGCCACTCATTGGAAGAGGCACTGTACTACTAAGCTTGCTCTCATCCGCAAAGAAACTATATCGACATAAAAATCTATAGAATCTACTAATCTTGGGAGATAACACACTAGAAACCCAGCTATCAAGATTATCCAAAAATGTTCTTAACACCCCTAGAGTGAAATGCAGCTTTGTAAGAACAGGTTCAGGACAACAAGTACTGTATAAGGGAGGCGGACATCCTCAACTGACTGCTTAGCTTCAAATGTTCGATAGAGAAATTCAGCCTTTTCCTTAGGGTCAGTTACCAATCTACAATAACCTGTTAGCAGTGGTGGAATGGAAGACAAGCCTGACCCAAAGACAGAAGATGACAATTTGGTCCACCATAGATTAGACTGAGTAATTCCTTTAGTTTCCTCTCTTTAGGGAATTATTGTAATTTCTCTCAGTTATATGGTAAATTCTATTTGCAGCACAGCAAGTCAACAAAATGGTGTAAATGTTCATGTGAATGATTTCGTCTCCATGTGTTGAAGTTGGTCTGTATGTTATGGTGACTCGTCTTCATGTATCATCAAACCATGGCTGGTCATTTTTCTAATGTTGATGACCTATCTAGTGACATACCTTATTAAAATAGCCATCAGCATTTCACTTAACTTCTTGGGATCTGGATCTGATTTAGCATCTAAAAATATTAAGTGCCCACAATAATGTGATCCCAAATGGTTCTAACTTCAGCCAGACCATTTTTCCAGTGGTGGCACTAGGAATGTACTGATTGACAGGGTATGTCCATCTCATTGGCACAATGATAGGAGGTGCCTATATACTTGCAGACCTTGGACTTGATGAAAGTTGGAACAACTGTGAATATGAGGTCTAGTCTATTACCAGAAATCTGCGTGGGTTCCTCAATTAGCTGGAAAAAATCCGAGGATACAAAAACTCAAGAGCAGTCCAGCCGAGTTGATCTGTGGAATTTGAATTAAGCCAATCACTGTGCTTTGCACTGCAGTCTCCACAAATAACGAACGAAGTTTTAGAATCCTGTGAGTGAATCATGCCAATCTCCTCCAGGAGACAGTCATATAAATTGTCAATGTTTGCATTCGGCAAGCAGCAAATTTGTAAACATTGTAGAACTTACTGAAACTTAAAACTGCACTCCAAGTTTTTCTGACGATAAGGTCGTCCAGATCAAAGTGTATACAGCCAAGTTTTGCGCATGCATGGATGTTACCACGATAAATAATGTAAAGGCTATCAAACCCTGGGATTAAAAATTCAACCTTTGACTTCTTACAACTTACAGGTGTCTCAGATGAGCATCAAATCGTATTTACTGGCACAACTCTTTAGATCAAGAAAATTTTGCCTTAAGCCTCGAATATTTGCAGTTTTTTTCTCACGGTAATGATAGCAGGCCCAGGGTTAAGCTCAATGTCTCCTGAAATATTTGAAATTAACAAAATAAAAATTAGAAGCAAATCTAATAAATAAATTCATAGTAAGTTAAAGTTAAGTATACCTTAGTTTAACCAGACCACTGAGTTGATTAACAGCTCTCCTAGGGCTGGCCCGAAGGATTAGACTTATTTTACATGGGTAAGATGGGTAAGAACCACTTGGTTACCTAGCAACGGGACCTACAGCTTATTGTGGAATCTGAACCACATTATAGCGAGAAATGAATTTCTGTCACCAGAAATAAATTCCTCTAATTCTTCATTGGCCGGCCTGAGACTCGAACTCGGGCCTAGCAGAGTGCTAGCCGAGAACTCTACCGACTCGTCCAACGAGGAACTAGCAACATAGTAAAAATCAACAGAACAACAAAAATAAAATCAACAACATTAGTATTCACGTTACCAATAAATAATTTCATTAAAAGGATAAATAAAGTTGACCATATGTTATTAAAAAAAGAAAAAGCGCCGGAAGCAACTAGTTGACAAGGTTGAGCCGGGGCACCTTGTAAGGCAGAAAAGAAACTCGCCAGGTTTGCCACAACAAAGCTGAGAAGGAAGAGATTAGGCAAAGAAGAAGGCACTTTCCTGACAATCCACCAAGCAACTTTTCCTCATCAACGTGTCCTACACATTTTTCTAAAAAACAGGAAATTGAACAAAAAAAGGAAAATACCTGATTGTATCCTCAAGCAAGGGAACTCAAACCAAAGACCACGGAAAACCATGGTACAATGGCTATGGCACAATCCAAGGTTGGAGAACAAGGACTGTAATCTGAGTAACCTTTTCAGAGAGGGGTTGCCTATCAGGGCAAAGGGTCCCTTCCACCTTCTGATTTGAAGTGAATATTGCTGGAAAAGGAACATTAAGCCACTACCCAACCACACACACGCACGCACACACTCATCTTTATATATATATATATATATATATATATATATATATTGTGTATATATATATATATATATATATATATACATACATATATTACATATATATATATATATATATATATATATATATATATATATATATATATATATATATATATATATATATATATACATACATACATACATACATACATATATATATATATATATATATATATATATATTTAGCCTGTTATATATATATATATATATATATATATATATATACATATATATATGTGTGTGTGTGTGTGTATGTGCATTTGTGGCTGTGAGTAGCCTGATACTCTAGTGACCATTTTATGATGCTTTCCTCACCAGGGTGAGACCCTGGCATTACTTTTCATTTATTCCTCCTGATCTCGGAAGTGGCTTTATGTTACTAGAAGACAGCCACTTGCTGTGCGTTGTAGCTAGGCAGATGAGGACGCATTACTAGTAATTTCAAACCCAAATATTGTGTTTATATTGAGAAATATATTTTTCCTAAAGAAAAAGCCTCCATGGTTTTTCCTTTGAAAGAAGTTTCTTAGTAAGTCGCTAGGGGTGAAGTTGCTAGATCCACTGCACAGCCTCTTTGCTGGACATCAGCAGACACTGTATAATGAGCCATAGTATTATGGGGGACCAATTTCATAACGAATCGTGCTCAACACACTAACTCCAACTGCATCATTTTCTGTGCTTTCTTCTTTTACAACAGAGGGTACAGTCTGTTTTGTCGAAAAGCTCTGGTAGATAAATCGTCAATGTCACATGTATAAAATACATCTAAAGTGTTAGAAAGTCTACCTTCTGTGGCATATTTAGATTTGGATTTTACAAAATATATCTGAAAAATCGCAACGTCTCGTTTTACCACCAGAGATATTCAGTATGCAAGATTTTCCACCCGTAAAATCCTTATTTTAAATAGCTTACAGGAATAGCAAAATTATCATGCCTAACGTAATACAAATTTAACAAACTGAATAAATCTGAATAATTTTTGTTTTCGTAAGAAAAACCTCCATGGTCATTAGGCAGGACATTCAAATGTTTAAATATCGTCGAAGTGAGTAGAGCCTGAGGTCACGCTCGCCACTGCCAAAATAGATCCACTAAGAGCGAGCTTATAAATTATTGACACTTTCTGATTTCACTATACATATTTGTAAAGATTTGTAAAGAAGTAAGAATTCTTCTTAACCTCCGAGCCTCATTGTGAAATTTCACCTTATTCTACTAGGACTGAAATCATTAGTAAAATACAACTGGTATTTATAGCGAGAAATTAATTTCTATCACCAGAAATAAATTCCTCTACTTCTTCATTGGCCGGTCGGAGAATCGAACGCGGGGCGCCAGCAGAGTGCTAGCTGAGAGCGGTACCCACCCCTCCAATGAGGAAATCAATCAGCAACTGATCCCATTTTGGCTGAAAGGTACTTTCACACCGGATGTGATGCTAAGCGCACCACGCTATGGTAGCCATGCTACGGCACGTGGCTTTTAATTGCTGGCATTGTTTTAAGCGAGGCCGTTCACACCGGGTGCAAAGCTATGCTATCGATGTCTGCGACATAGCGTTCATAGCTTCCATGATTGCTGGGCGCACGATTTCTGTGGACGTAGCTCGTCTCAGCTCCCTTTTAATGATGGATGTCCTTTACTTGGTGTTCTTCTTAATATCTTGTTTTATGAATGATAGAACTTCGGAGAACTGAGCTGGAGACAGTCTGAAATATTGTCTAAATTTCTCCTCATCCATTTCCAGCCCTAGAACAAGATGATGATATTCACCAGATTCTAGTCTTTTCATATTTGTGTCATGCAACCACATCTTTTTTTCTCTTATTCATTGCTAAACTTAACAGTAATAGCTCCTCTTCCACCACCTCAAAGGACCACAGCGTACCGTCTCCCATCGCTGCAGCAAAGGAACTGTGTGTTCGCAGACATTCATAGATTTCGGTGTGAACACATGCACAGCTATTTTTTTATATATAGTATAGCTACCATGGCTCTGTAGCATAGCATAGCGCGCTTAGCATCGCATCCTATGCGAAACAGCCGTTCACATCGAAAGCTATGAATGTCTGCAAACAATTCATGCAAGTATGTAAGTATCTATTGTTAATCTGTTCATCTTTACTGCTATATTTAAAGTTAATTTATATATTAATCTATGAAATCATTTATATTCTTTGGACATTTGCTTCTCCCATTTGAAAGTGCTCATAATAATAATAATAATAATAATAATAATAATAATAATAATAATAATAAAACTTGACCATGCACTACTGGAAGTATTTTACTTCGAGTACATTTGCTTAGGTATACTTTATAACCCCCTACGTTAATGTAACGTACAGTATATTTAGATTTAAGCCATGAGGCAGGAACATCTGATGCGAGACCCAAATGCGCATGTGCGAGGCGAGCTACGTCCACAAAAATCGTGCGCCCAGCAATCTTGGAAGCTATGAACCCTATGTCGCAGACATCAGTACCATAGCTTCGCAATTAAAAGCCACCTGCCGCAGCATGTCTACCATAGCGTGGCGTGCATAGCATCGCACGGTGTGAAACGGCCTTCATCCGGGTGCGAAGCTATGCTACCAATGTCAGCGACACAGTGTTCATAGCTTCCAAGATTGCTGAGCTCACGATTTTTGTGGACGTAGCTCGCAAAGTTCCTCGTTGGGCGAGTCAGTAGAGTTTTGGGCTAGCACTCGCTAGGCCCGAGTTCGAGTCTCTGGCCAGCTAATGAAGAATTAGAGGAATTTATTTCTGGTGATAGAAATTCACTTCTCGCTATAATGTGGCTCGGATTCCACAATAAGCTGTAGGTCCCGTTGCTACGTAACCAATTGATTCTTAGCCACGTAAAATAAGTCTAATCCTTCGGGCCAGCCCTAGGAGAGCTGTTAATCAGCGCAGTGGTCTGGTAAAACTAAGGTATACTTAACTTTTTTCGCCTTGCGCATGCGCGCTTGGGTTTCAGCGGATGTTCCCGCCTCCCGAAGGTTACCGGGACAATACCATTGGGACAACTGCTGGGAGGCTATAGCAAAGAGCCTTCAAAAGGATTGTAAGTATATTTTTTGTCTTTATTAACTGACTGATGTAAGTAGTACAAATCTTGTGATTACAATGTAATAAAATTACATAGGTCTATCTATTCTATACAATATGTATTCTAAACACTCGTAGAGAACATTCTCTCATTAACGATGGCTGACCATATCCATTTGCCAGGAAACACTTCCTTCTTCTGATGTGAAGTACTCCATGAATGAATTGGGCACTTCAAAAGCCTCACGGGTAGCATTCACTCCGGTCCTTCTCAACCTTGAGAAACCATCGTTACAGAGGTCTATACCTTCTGCCTGATCATTGTAGTAAGGGAGAGATTTCTTGAACTGTGTTCACAGACATTCATAGCTTTCGGTGTGAACACACGCATAGCGTGCGTGCTTAGCATTGCATCCGGTGTGAAACGGCCTCTATACGAGACATATCTATCTGTTTATCTACCTATCTGTGTACACACACACACATATATATATATATATGTGTGTGTGTGTGTGTGTCTGTGTGTACATATCAAATAAAGTCCAGATGACACCGAAAAGAAAAAGAGACGCCCTTGCAAAAAAAATAATAATAGTATTACCCTCATTAGGCCGAGAATTCCGAAAGAATCATTATTATCAAGGGAAAAATAATGAGCTTTCCCAAAGGCTTCTCGCCCAAGAAGGAAGGACGGGACAAGAGTCGTTATCGCATCTTTCAGCACAACTTTTTACGCCCATTTCATTTTCGACGTCGCTAGAGATAACCCTGAGCTGTCCGGGCGAACGTCTGCCTTGGCTATAACTATCAGACGTGTAGAGAGAGAGAGAGAGAGAGAGAGAGAGAGAGAGAGAGAGAGAGAGAGAGAGACTGTGCAGAAGAAAAAGCAGCTTTCATGCATACCCGCACCTTAACTTTCATAATAAGGAGAATGACAACCATGTCACAGTGAAGAGACAACTCCTGATAACAGTAGCGATCCGTAACCTTCACCTTGAAACACCAGCTATGCACTTCAGCCTAAACGAACGAATAAACAGCCTTGAACAAAGAGAAACTGTTTCCAGAGAAAGCTTTTGTGAAATAAGCAGAAAACATTTTAAAACTTGGACGTTAACGTAGGCCCTTTTGACTACTTGTTTTCCTCAAATTATGGTCGCCATTGAAAAACTTTAATGGCCATTACTTATCCAATCTGACTCTGCCATAGTAAGAATGAAGGGTAACGTTATTAAAGGAAAACACCGAGTTGCTCTGTGCGTTGAATTTCCTTTTCGTCTGCTAATTTTTGAAAACTCACTGCGTTATTTCCCCTAATCCTAATAACGTTCTCTTATTCAAGAGCAAATATATATTTTCTTTTAAGATTAGAACCCCAATATTATACTTTCCTTCTGTTTTATATCCTCACCTCTAGTATCGATATCGCGAGATAGCTTGGAATCGGTCAATAAATGTACTTAAAATAGATCCATCCCACAGCGTAGCTTCAAGTAGCCCATTCTTGCTGTGCACCACTACCCAAAATATTGAAATAATTTCAAATTCCCGATCCTCATTAACAACGTAGGAGATATTCGAAATGAGGAAGCTAACCCAGAATATATGATCTAAACCCGAATTATCACTAAAGTCGTACAAGTTACTGAAGATCCAAGCCCACCCCAATTTGTAGAGATTATTTTGGACTTAGAATAACTCATAATTTCATAAATACATTTTCAAATGAATCGTGGCTGAGAAGTTCCTTACAAGAATCTTTTGAAGTTGTGACTGCAGAGATGTCAGTTAGTCAAGAACTTTCCTCTTTTCCTTACTTTTATC
This sequence comes from Macrobrachium rosenbergii, assembly GCF_040412425.1. Classification (NCBI taxonomy): domain Eukaryota; kingdom Metazoa; phylum Arthropoda; class Malacostraca; order Decapoda; family Palaemonidae; genus Macrobrachium; species Macrobrachium rosenbergii. Next base: position 36,002,108 of record NC_089749.1, on the reverse strand, counting down.
CAGTCTTATTCGAGACTGCAATGATACAGCGCCTGGAATTTAGCCAAACTATCATCCATTAAATCAATAGGACAAATTCTGCATCCCATTACATCCTAAATCCGGATAACTTGCCAGGATGACCCACATATCTCAGTAAATAACGCTGAGGAAAATCATACATGGAAACTTTCATTGAATGATTTCAGAACATCTTGTCTTTAGCAAAGCACCATATGTTATTTTAATGGCATTTAACTCATCCAAACGGAGATTACCTTTCTAAATCTTATACATTACCCAACACTCAGATCACGAGTGAAGTCTGACAAAATATTTCGAAACAGATCACTTGCAAAGATCTTATAGGCTTTTCCAGATCCTGATCATTGCTGAAATCGTATCGACGTCAGTGACGCTGCCAGCAATGACACCAGGTGACTTGCAACCAATCAATAAAAAATCGAATGGATTAATCTAGATCAGCACCCTACTCTAAATTCAGTTCATATCTGGATCCGTACCAAAATCTTGCCGATAGTTCTAGATCCCGATCCCTGTTAAAATACAGTGAGTCATTCCCGAAATGGATGACCATTCACAATCCCACAAATTATTCCAGATACCAGTCCTCACTAGTATCCCATCTGACATTCCAAGCATGAAACACAACCCAAAATGTACCATGGCAACTACACGACCACCAAAGTCTTATAGGTTACTAGAGACCATGTTCCTAGTCAAACCTGATGTATTACAGTAATTTCTTGGGTAAATGTACATGCAAATCACTGGCGAGACTTTGATGATTTATCCACAACTGGACTTTATCAAAACTTTAAAAGATATGAATTACTACCATATTGTTATAGGTTGCTCAAAACCTGGATCGCCTGTTTCAGACCTGGATCACCGCCGGGATCTTAGGTATTTTGGTCTGATTCATTGCGAGAATCCAAAGATTATTCCGGGTCTGGAACACTCACCATGTCCGACAAATTATTCTACAGCAGATCTCGCCTAAGATGTCGTGCAATATTTGATACAGATCACAATCCAGACCACTGCATTTGCCAACCCATTTCTCTGTAGACGTTTATTCTCTCTCGTGGAGAGCTGCTCGAAATTAAGAAAAATCGCGTAATTTTACGCTGAGGTCTGACCTGGTTATCTCTTGCAACGACCAACTTCCTGAACTCATCTGTCATGAATTACGCAGACTCTTATTAGATTTTTGCGGAGTCACCTTGGCAAATGGGATAGTATTATTCGACTAAAGTTTACTATAATCTGTGGGAGTAACTATATTTTTTTTTTACTTCCGGTGAGTGATCTGGTTTCCTACTATTAACTGTTAAGGTCGAAGATTATAAAAACTTTCTTGTTAACAACGGAAAGTGTACCATTCATTAATAAACCACTTTTATATGTGTGGTAGTATATTCGTAACCAAACTACCGGATATTAGGTTGCAAATTTCTGAGAGTCTCGTTTCTATATCATTTTATCAGAACACTCAAGCTGAGATATACCATCTTCCCCTTCTTCATCAACGAATCCCCACCAACGGACTTCCCCTCCTTCCCCTTTCCCCATCTCCTGTAGCGGGCATCAACTTTCAACAACCTCCCCAACTGATTTCCAATATCGGCCACTTCTTGAGAATCATGTTATCAGAGAGTCAAGGAGAATCGCCTTTACGTTCTGAGGCGATAAAGTCTCTTATTCAATGCTGATTCACACATCATACCAATCTGGGTTTAAATTCTATATTTTACGCTTAAAAATGAATCTTCGATGATTCTCACGCATTTTGTTATTTACCAGTTCTGAGGAGTTCTCTTAGTGAAGATTAAACAATATTATGTAGAGATATATTAAGAGCTGAACGTAACCACTCAATGTGAAATAAAGATTATTTGAATGCTTACACTTATATATGCATAAGAACATTGGGTAAATGAGTGTACCTCACTTAAAACAACACTGATGATAAGCTGAATCAACACAACTAAAATTCTGAAGCGATGGAAAATTTCTTGAAAAGAATACCAGGCATTAACTGCAGTCACACATTCACAACACACGCACAGATACCATGCTTTGAGATAAAAGTATAATAAGAAAACAGAAACTGGATTGCATTTACAAAGAGAGAGAAAAAGAAGACATGTACACGCGAGAAACAGTGGGCGCTTTTATTATGCTAATTGTCCATTCAAATACTTCAGCCAAACATATACAGTTTAATAGCGCGGTAAATCAATGGAGAAGCGGAAAGTGTCAGACAAAACGCTCGCATATTGTATACGAATTAAGCTTAACGTGCGCTGGCATTCTGTTCACTTTAATTTGTATAATTGCTCATATATATATATATATATATATATATATATATATATATATATATATATATATATATATATATATATATATATATATATATATATATATATATATATATATATATATATATATATATATATATATATATATATATATATATATATATATATATATATTATATATATACACACACATACACGTGTGTTCATGTGTACGTGGAATTGAATTTACCAGCGACGACTAAACTAATCAAGAGTACAGGTGTACAGACAGGCTGAAAAATTGACCGTAACGTGGCCTAATATGTTATCATTCTAGTGTTATCAGTAGTGTTAGCAGAAGGCTGGTATGGGTTAGGTTGTTCAAGGCTTACAGACAAATGAGCGACTGGTTTATTATGTTAGACATAAATGTGTATTCGAAAACACGCACACACAAATATGCATAAATGTGTATGTGAATGGAAAACGCTGGACAGATGGTTTGAGAGGAGTACTGGGAAAGGAATTGCTATCCAGGGAGTACAGCAGTGTGTGCAAGATGGAGATGAACTGCGTAATGTGTTTAGGGTATTCTGGGCCTCCTTCGGTGGTGTACGTTGCGGAAGTTTTCCATAAAGAGGTCCATCTACAAATAAGCAACAAAATTACGAAGGAGGTGGCGACCATTGCGTTAGATAAAGCCATCCTCTGTTAAGGCAAACGGTTGCATGTCGAAAACACAAACGTCCGTTTAAACAACACACACATTTACATATTATATATATATATATATATATATATATATATATATATATATATATATATATATATATATATATATATATATATATATATATAGCCTATGTATGTATACATATATAAATATACATATATATTAAATTGTAACGTAATTCTTGCTAAGGCATATGTGAAACACCAAATGTTGCAAGTGATGGATATCAAGACGAGAAGTAGAAAACTTGAGTAGAGGTTGAAAAGATCAAGAATTAAGTTACTGGACCTTAAAGGAGAACAGCGCAAGCACAATAAGCAGCATGTCAGGTAAAGACATAGTGTAGAAATAAATCTAAAAGAGAATAGAGCTGGTAAAGTATATAATATTCAGAATATGCAAACAGCATAACTGAAAGTTGCAGAGGAAGCAGTCAGGCGAACCTGGGGTTATGAAACGTCAAAGGGTGGAGAAAAATGGCGATAAAACAGAGGTACAAGATTCAATTAGGCGGAAGTCTAGGGCTCTAAAGGACTGGAAGGCGAGACATATGTAAGGTGCCGAGGAACGTTATAGAGAAATGGAAAGAAAAAATTCGAGGATGTTGGGGATATCTATTGGAAGAGCCGCAGAGTTGAATAGGACAGCTGCAAAAGGAAGGTGAAAAGGATATGTACCCAATATCAAACTCAAGAAAAAACAAAGACAACATCTACAGTAGGTCAGTCAGGTGTCATCAAAGATAGAGAAGATTATGGAAGGATGATGACATAAAACTAAGACGGTCAGATGACTATAGAAACAAAATGAAAGAGGGGATTTGGTTAGACGGGGAGGATGGAGGGGCCAATGATAGAGATGCAATCTGTAGAAGTAAAGAAGAATATAAGTAAACTGAAGAGTGGCAAAGCACCAGGCCCATAAGAGGTGGAAATTAAAATACAGAAGGTACTTGGTATAGAGGAGAATGAATGGATACTGGAATTAATAAGGGCAACCTGGGAGGAGGAAGTAAAGCCAAATAACTGGGAAGAAAGTTTGTGAATGCGTTTAAATAGAATGGAGAAATTATGGAGTTTGGTTTACTGAGTAATCAAATAATAGAACATTTGCTGGAGGTTTTAATAAGAATATTGGATGAGAGAGTACGAGCAATTGTGAAGATTGGTGAATTGGAGTTTGGTTTCTTGAGAGGGAGAGTACAGTTGAAGGTGTCTTTACAATAAGATAGTTAAAGTAAAATAGACTGGAAGGTAATCAGAAGTTACACCATGCAATTACAGACCTAGAGAAGGTATTTTATAGAATACAAAGGGAGGTAGTGTTTTGGTGTTTTTTAAGAAAGAAGAAACTACCAGAAAAGCTGGTTAGGTTGGATGAAGTGATATACAGAACAAGGACAGCAGTAATAACAGCTTGTGGCAAAACAGAAATGGTGGAAGTTAGAGCTGTTTGTACTGGTTATGGGTGTACTGAGTGAAAGTATTAGGAATGGAAACCTATGGGATCTGTTAAATTATTGTTTTCTACTTTCTGTAGTTCTGGTGTTCCAACGGAAAAATATTCCCAAAAGCTTTCCAGCATAAAAGAGGGTAGTTCTCTTCAGCAAGTGGCCTTACTATTGGATTACCAAATTGTGTTTATCTTTGTCCCTAACACTGGGAAGCCTTTTTCCCGACAAAGCATTCTTATATTATCAATTCCTACAGAGTAATAAGAACATGATTCAACAGATACTTGGCAGGTAGCCCAATCTGACACTTCAATAAAAATGAGTAAAACCTACATCATTTATAATTACTTTTGAACAAATAAAGACTACTGAATATTATTTGTGCCTCCAGATGAACATCTATTATGTATAATCCCCCTTTCATTCTTGGTAAACTTAGTGTATTCCTGTTTATGGGATAATAACATCCATGTCAAAGTACCTGAAAATAATCGCATTTATTTTTAACACAAACTCTTCCATGATGGGGGAAGTGTGAGTTAAGCACACTTGTGATAAAACCACTGATTTAATAATAACACATGATGATCTCCTGCGGTTTAACACATTACCGGATACTTCTACCTTCCTAGCAACACATATTTAAGATTTTTATAGTTATATATTACGGTATTTATCGTTATAATCACTGGTCCTTTTTTATTATAAAGGGAAAATGCATATGTGATCAAGGAAGGAGACAGGTCCTAGGAACATTTCAATTCTTTTGACGACAGTCTGGACTATCGCCTATACTGGTTGGCTTAAAATCGTCTTTCAAACGAAGATAGTGGTGTAATATTGTTGCTAGCAAAAAAATCATACTTCATAAAAGAAATAATTAATTCTGAGCATTCAGTGTTTATTATACTGATCAGTGGATTCAGATACATAATGTTTAGGAGTAATTCCATTCCATAAATTTTTTTTCCTCACATAAACGTAAGCAATTCTTTATATAACTTCTGTGGATAAAAGTAAAAGAAATCCTAGTAATATTTTGTTCAAGCGATGTAAAGGTCGGGGAGTCAATGAACCTTCGCTCGACATTAATTAGCCCTAGTTTGGCAATGTTCCCTATCCATGCAGACCTTAAAACGGAATATTTCGGGGACTACACTTTTTCAGAGAGAGAGAGAGAGAGAGAGAGAGAGAGAGAGAGAGAGAGAGAGAGAGAGAGAGAGAGAGAAACTTGAAACAACTAACAGACATTAACCAGGTGCAGGAGTTCATTAATAATAACTCGTGCTCTTCTGAGGAAGGAAATGTATTGACATACGGGAAGGAGCAGGTAGAGACATCTCCAATTCTGGAAAAGATCGAGCAGAAATACGTAGTTTGCATAATACATAAGGGGAAATAATTTAGTTCTTTATATTATCAAGAGATAATGTTTGTATGGAATGTCCACAGGACATACAATGCAGCATTCCATTGTTCACTTCAACCAGAATGTTATGTTGACATTAAATATTGTCAGTAATGAATATTTGCTACTACAAGTGTAGAAGAGCCTCCCTTCATGCATGTATGTTTTTAATTGATTTCAAAATGTCAGTGTGTTATTACTGTACTCACTTACGTACCTGGTATATACTCTTGGTAATTTTACAAAAGTTATTGTACTCTTATTAAAAAATAGGTATTATTATAATAATTCAGAAGATAAACCACTATTCATGTGGAATAAGCCTACAGGGGCCAATCACTTGATATTCAAGCTTCTAAAGAATATGGTGCTTATTTGAAGAAGCTACAGAAGATAACGGGAAACAAAAAAAAAGATATCAGTTATTGGAAGAAAAAAGATAAATTAGTATATTAATATTTATGTATATATATATAATATATATTTATATATATATATATATATATATATATATATATATATATATATATATATATATATATATATATATTATTAAAATACAAGGTGAGTTATTTTAGGGCAATAATGCATTGCACCTTCGCTTAAACTTTTGAGCTTCTAATTGCACAACATCCACAGGAAGACTGTTCCACAGTCCCAGAGCGTGAGGAATAAAAGCCCTGTGGAACTGAGAAGTTCGACAGCTTAACCCATTTACAGCACATTGGTGCTGTTCAGCAAGTCTGGTCTCTCTCGGCAAGAAAAGATCAGATATCAATAGGGAAAGTTCTGCTAAAATAAAATTTATGGAAAATTGGCAGACAAGCAAGAGACATTCCGTCGATGGGCCAAGTCATAACTGTTGGTGTAGGATTGTTTTATCGTATTGTTAAGGACTGTATGCTCCTTAATCATTGGATTTCGTAATACTCTCAGCTAGCATATGAAACAAGCATGAATACATGTCAGATTTTTTGCCGCAATCTTAACTAATTTTAAGTTACACTCTTGAAGCAAACATTAGCTGCTGAATTTTATAAATCTGTAAATTTAGTCATAAAATATAGTCTGTTATTAAGTATATTACAATGTACTTGTAATAAAGTACGATAATTCGTGAAGTACTGGACTTCATCACTGTGAATATCTTTTGTACTTGTTCTCGACCTTTTTTTACATTAATTTTACTCAATTACTGGTGGTTGTGCCTCAGGCCTACTGAAGCTGACTAAATGACAAAAACGAAGAAATAATAATGCGAGACTGAGTGCAAACAACAGAGGAAGAGCAGGAAGTGAAAAGAAATTAGAACAAATAATTATTGGCAAAACTTGAACAAGTAAACTGAAAAATAATTAGTTAAGTTTAGTTTTCATACATAACAGATGTGAACGGGTTAAGCTTATATCACATGCTTCTTTAATCAAACTTCTGTTTATGCGTAAACTGACAAGATAAATTTAGCTAGCAAAAAGTATAAATGTATGAATGAATTAAAAATTAATGAGAATGCATGACATGAGAGAGAGAGAGAGAGAGAGAGAGCTGGTGATATTTTTACGTTTCTTGTCTATTTCGTAATTTTCTAAATGATAAATAGTTTTCCATTCATTCATACATTTATGCTCTGAAAGCTATCTTCCAAATAATTTTCTCTTGCCCACTGGTTAACAATGCTTTCTGTCCTGTCATCTGTGTCTTGCGCATTTCCATCATTAGTATTCCCTGGTACTCGAGGCCTTGTACCGTTTTCATGCTTCTAGTCGCAAAGGGACTATTCCGATAATACCTGGAGTGAGGTCAACTAGGACAGAAAAAAAGAACGCATTGTTCTCTTTCTTTTACCAACTTTTATTCTACATCTCGTTACTCCTTTGCATGCAGTGTAAATGCAAGTGAATATATATTGAATATGTATCTACAATCAAGCGCAAAAATATCTATACGAACACCAACTTCAAATAAAAAAAAACAAACGCATACATCTACCCACACAAAACAAACAAAAATATGACTAAGCAAGTATATGCAAACAAACTATAATCTAACACAGAGGCATAAGTGTTGGAAGTCTGAAAATGTTTTTGATATTACTCAATATTTAATTAAAAAATACTGTAGTATATATATATATATATATATATATATATATATATATATATATATATATATATATATATATATATATATATATATATATATATATATATATATATATATATTTATATTTATATATATATATATATATATATAATATATACATATATATATATATATATAACATATATATATATATATATATATATATATATATATATATATATATATATATATATATATATATATATATATATATACATATACATATATGTTTATGTGTGTGTTTAACTGAAGCTTGGAAACAGACATTACCTTGTAGGGCAGATCTGATATTTTTTAGAACCATTCAGTGGATAAATGATTGATTTTACTTTCATAAATAGATTTATGTTTAGATTTATTTTCATATATTTGTATCCATACATAACTGTGGATTTGTTTCTCCAATCTCATTCTTAATATAAAGCACATCATGGTAACATTTCTATTCACCAGCAATAATAACTATGATAATTATAGCGTCTTAAATCAATAACAAGCTTACTGGGCGAAAAATATGGAAAATAGGGACATTCAAAGCAAAGACACTGAATCTCTTTCACCTTTAACCCTTTAAAGTTAATAGTATTCGGAGTGGATTAATGTCCAATCTCCATGAGCAAATTTGGATTTAATCCCCAGAAGCCTCTTTGTCTAATACATCTAAAATTACTCCCTGCTTTTATCCCCAAAGTGATCATGGGAGGTCCTGAGTATCAAAAATGTGGAAGCTTATTATCTTTCTGGCTGATGCCTCTCCGCTTTAGGTATTTTCTCATTTCACTATATGAATAATAAAGATCCCGAATTGATGGCTGGAAACCAGAGAAAGATAAGTTTTTTTTGACATTTTTGTGAAAGTGTTGTTTGTGATATTCACAATATATATAAAAAACAAGGACCGTGATATTGACCTCTTTCACGCCTTCTTTAGTCACCCAAAGATAAGGGAAACAGCTTATTAGTAAGTTTAAATTATATATATATATATATATATATATATATATATATATATATATATATATATATATATATATATATATATATATCTCTCTCTCTATCTCTATATATATATATATATATATATATATATATATATATATATATATATATATATATATATATATATATATATATATATATATATATATATATATATATATATATATATATATATATATATATATATACACATACATATATGCAGGGTGTCCATAAATAATGGTTCAATTTAAATTACTTGTAGCTTTCTAACTATAGATGATCGAATTAATCTGTAAAAAGGATAAGAAAGAAGAATGACCTAAATATTTTATTCGTCGTGTTAATTTTCAATTTGTCCACCATCATTACTAATTCAAAAAGAAATATGATTCTTTAGTTCTCGGAACACATTTTCCAGCTGATTTTCAGTAATAACTTCAATCACATCAGTTATCATTGCCTTCAAGTCTTCTTAAGATCGAGGCTTAGTTGCATAAACAACGCTTCCACACGTCCCCATAAAAAGAAATCCAATGGTGTCAAATCTGGCGAATGTGGAGGCCAAAATTGGGAGAGTTTGTATCACTATTATGGCATTTAAAAAGTGAGTGTGTGATGGGGTTGCTTGTGGAAATTCCAGTTAGTAACTTGAACTCGTTTCATAGTTATGTCATATGACCTTTCCTTGGTTTTAATGGTTCAGTAATAGTATGGGATAGTGAGGAGACTATTTACCTTTTGGGGGACCAGTTTCAATCCTTGGCTATAAGTAAGGATGTGTTTAATTCATGACAGATATATTTGTGACAGTAGGATGTGAGAAGATGTTAGTATGTAACCAGATTCCTTCTGACTAATTTTTGAATGTTCCAACATGGGCACAAGGTGGCCTCTATGAAGACTCTTAATGCAGTGTTCTGCAAGCGGTGTGACATCTCCGTCCGGTGTCATAATTACCCGGATATGTTCCTTCTATGGGAATCCCGACTCTTCAATGCGGCGTGTAGACTGGTCACGCCGAAGTTGCAAGTCCTGGGCAAGAGTGTCTTCAACTCTACTACTCGTATCTTTATGCAGCATCTTCATGGGGAACATTAAGTTGTTCTGGTGCCACCTTTAAGGGGAGTTATCGCCACAACTCCACCACTTCCTCCAATGCCGGAAGATGAACCTTTCCCCATGCCAAATCAGTACCTCCTTATCGCTACTTTATCGGTGATCGGGCCCTTTGTCGCCATACTCTTCGTGAAGTGGTGTATTTGTTGTGTACAAAAACATTGTGTGAGTAAACCCTCACCTGAAGATCAGCCTGTCCATTTAGTGCACGAATCTGGAAATTAATAATTGCTATTTCCCTAGTGCTGGGGGGAGCACTTCTTTGGGTGGCCAAGCATTTGAAAAGCTTATAGGCCACAAGTATTTTATGAATTACAATACAAAGTAGATGTTTGATTAATGAGTGTGGCTATAGGCATTCTGGAGAACCTTGAGAGGATGATTAGCTGTTATCTGACTTGTTTCCTAATTAAATAAAACTGTTACGTCAGGTATTCTCAAGACATGGGAACTCGCCACAAGACTTCGTGAGTGCATTCGCTGGAAATGTCCAGGTTCTGGTAAATGCGTCTGCATGTGCGTTTCCTTTGGGCGGAGTCCCAGGGTGTGAAGGGATTAGTTATCAGAAAAATGATCATTCGAAGACCAACGGTGAACATTATTAAAAGTCTTCAGTGAAGACTGTGATTCGAGACCTGTCGATTAAGACTGTGAACATTGCTGTTTGGAGGTAGGAACCACTTTTGATTTCCCAAACTGAAGATTGTTTCTTTCATTTAACAAGTATATATTACATTATGTGTACTTTATAAATAACATGGGAGGTATTCCCATATCTTTAGTTTTATGCATTTTGTTTAATTAGGGTTTTATCTGACTTCATCAGATGCTTCGCTGAGAAAGAGGTTATAGATGTACTCATTGGGAATGTACTGGACTTTGACTCAATTTGACCTATTGTGAGATAACGATGTCGAGACCATACTTAGTTAAATATGATGGACTGTACTATGAATGATCTTTTGGTGAACATTAATATTTCCATTTCATTACATCTCATATTTCTGACCATCCAGTTAAGTTAGATTATTGTCAAATAAAGTATTTTGGGTAGAGCTTGTTTTCCTGTAGATCGAGAGAGAGAGAGAGAGAGAGAGAGAGAGAGAGAGAGAGAGAGAGAGAGAGAGAGAGAGAGAGAGAGAGAGAGAGAATGCGGATGTGTAGGTACAGATGTGCGTTACCATTAGCCTTTTGATGCGGTCACTATCAAGCAACCAGTAGATGGGACTTCTCGACTTTGTAGAAACAGGTAAGCAATGAAATTTCCTCTCGACTGGGTAACAGTTATGTGTGTATATATATATATATATATATATATATATATATATATATATATATATATATATATATATATATATATATATATATATATATATGTTTGTGTTTGTGTGTATGTGATACACGAGTATGTAATGAGAAAAGTAAATCACACTATTTCAAATATATTACAATTTTAAAGTTTGGTGATTCCTTTACCGACATTGTTGATATACCTTACATAGGCACGAACTGTCACTAAAACTGATAAACCTCTGGAAATTTGTATTAAAAATCGTAAATCTATAAGCAATAAGTTGAGTAAAGATTTGGAAATTGCTAGGCTAGGCATCATTTTCACTCAACTGCGACTTAAAACTAATCGCTGATTGCTGACATTTTATGTTCCTTATGAACCTGAGGGGAAATATGATTAGAAAACATTCCATCTCCACTTTAAAAGCAAGCCACGCCCATGGGATGAGCAGATGCCTGGGTCGTCCACGTAGCTGACTCAACCGAACTAATTTTCCCTTTTTGGATTCATATGACAGAAAACGTAAATTCAATTAGAAGCATTTTTGTGATAGCCTCTTTCTGATATCACACAGAAATACCATCTAAACATAGCTTTTAAAAATTACATTACAAAATTAATAACAAAAAATTCAAGGTTCCAAGCAGTACAATGTGACAATGTGATTTCACAGAGTAAGGGTTGATTAACAAAATGCTTCGTCGTTACGTAGAGCTAATTCGGATCAAATGCACAAAATGAAAAGATGAGAATTAAACTAAAAAGAATTTCAGCAAATGCAATGTTGATTATATATACGTAAAAACTACATCAAAAAGGCTCCTTGAGAAATGGTTATAAAAAAGTCGCACAAAAAGAACACACCGAGAGCCACCAAAGAGAGCACTTGTTCACATTTGATTTAGTTAGTCTTATCCAGGCGAAACGCCACTGCATGAAACCTAAACTGACTGGGTCCACCGGCCCTTATTCCCGAATAATATTGGCCTCCAGCATACCTAACCGTCAATCTGAATGCTTGTGATACAATATGAGAGAGAGAGAGAGAGAGAGAGAGAGAGAGAGAGAGAGAGAGAGAGAGAGAGAGAGTCTTTGAGAAATTCACAAATACGAAATAATTTATTAATTGGCAAAAAAAAGAAAATCATATAAACGGTGCTGTTTGCCGCAGGCTTTGTTCTATAGAATAACACCCTCTTATACAACCAGCAAGTACTGGAGTACTGGACACAATAAACGTGCTGGCAACTTTTATGCCATGAACTATGCACTTGTTGTTATACAGTAGTGTACCAGATGATTTTGTTTTAATTAGCAAAACGCCACCAGACTTGACACGCTTGCTTAACAGAGTGTATCATGTCTAACGAGTTGGGACTTAAATCTAGGAAAGACAGAAGCGACGAGGACAGAGTGCGCACACAGGAATATAATTACATTAGATGGAGAAAGGACTCATGATGTTAAGTCTTTCAAATACCTATAGAAAATGATATCCGGTAGGTTCCCTTGAGTTGGAAATTATTGGAAGAATGAAAAGGACAAATAAATGATGGTCAGTCTGAATAAGGTACGGAAATCAAATGGACAAACTTGATTACAAAAGTAAGATCATACAATGCCTAGTATGATCTGTATTGCTACTGACATTACAGTGAAACTATTCTAAAAGATTTTGTCGATTTCAGAATAAAGCTTTAAAAAGACTATTAGGAAGTTCCAAATGTAAATGAGATAACGGTGACAGGGAGGTGGAGAAGGCTTGGAAAGTTGTCCTAAACGCAACTCCACGGAGAAAAATACTTTATAGCGTCAGCTGGGCTCCTGTGGGCAACAGAGGAGTTGGACGACCAAGGCTTACTTGGGTAAGACCTATGAGAAGGAGGACTGGAGATAGTGAAGATTCGTGGAAGATAAAGTACTGGGAATACATGAGGGCCGCGATTTTCAAGCGGCCCTTGCTGTATTGATTTTGAAGAAGCTGTACTGCAAACGACATTAAAAAGACGAAGTTCTTTGCACAGTTCAACTCAGCTGGACAAGAAATTCAACTTCCACATTATGAAAAAAAAATCAGGTGTACTTTTATATTTTATGATTAGATAACATTAATTTCTCTTAATATGTAAGAATAAAACTGCTAACTCAATGAGAAAACTGTATAACTCACTCTCGTCTCAGTTTCCCCTCACATTTGCACGCACACACACACACACACAAAATGATACCGTTTACCTTCTCATAGAAAATGGAATTTTGTATCTTTTTCAATCTACACAGAATTGAACACGTACACTTTTCCATGCAGAAAATAAACCCTCATACAATTACCATGTTCAAGCAAAATGACCGTCAGCACTCCAATGATTTTCCATTCACTTGACCTTAAATTCTTTCATCGTTCGTAATAAATAAAGCCTCGTACAATTTCCCACTTGTAGAAATAACAAGCGCTTATATTATGTCCTTATCGTATATGCTCAAAATGAAGAATGCTCCTATCAACAGTTTTCCTTAAGTCTAAAAATACAAAGCAACTCTATTTTTCACTCTTTACTTTAAAAAATGGGTCAGTATATTACTTAAACACATAAATCTTTATATAACGAAAAAATATACCTTATAATTATCTTCACGAGAACTTTATGTAAACTTTTCTTTATTAAAAAAAAAAAAAAAAACATACTTGACATCATTTCCCCATACTCAAACGAAGCCAAGTCTCGTTTCATATTTAGTACAAAATACCCTTTACATTGTTCCTGAACAACAGAAAAACCCTGTACCATTTCCGTTTCTATAAAAATAAACCGTGTATCTCATTCCTGTATTTAAAAATAGACCAGTACGTAAATTTTCTCTTACATAAAAGATGAACCCGGACAGATGAGCACATCTCATGGGAGCAATTTCTCCACTAAAAGTGGGGATGCCGGAAATTCAGAGAGAGAGAGAGAGAGAGAGAGAGAGAGAGAGAGAGAAAATCAAATGAATGACATATTCGAATTTTATTTTTCTATATAACTCGAGCGTTTGCTATTGTTCGAGCCTTTTTTAAAAATAATGATAATTAATATTTTACCATGAAGACCCATCTAAAATAGGAAGGAGAAAAGGTTATTGAGGAGACCGATGAAAAATTGAGTTGATATATGCCATGAACAGTAATTACACCGTTACTGTTATGTAAAATTACATGATCGCTAATATTATGCTTTTGCCAGTAATCTTAGCTGATATAAAAAAATCGATTACTATGATAAAGGCAACAGAAAATCACGTTCATGATAAAAATAAAAACAGTAATCTTTCATAGTAATTAGCCATGCATCAAAATGAGAATGTTAAATAAGGAATAACGGCATGCACACACGCATAGAATCAATTACAATGAAGTACAAGCGCATTGAAAACATTTATACCGCGTTTCTATCTCATATTATACCACAATAACAGAGAACTGTGTGAAACAGTACCCACGATGTATTCGCAAACTGTACATTCTCGCATTAAGCGTGAATTCAATCACACAAATAATCCATATGCCAATCTCTTTGCCGAAGTTACTCATCTTTATTATGGTAACTGCCATGTCTTGTTCTTACGACGTCATAATATTACGCATACCCTTCTCAAAGATTGCCCATGAAAGAGCTACGATGACGGGACAGTAGCCTTTTAACTTTCTCTGCGTATAAACATTTTCTTTTAATTTTACATTTATTGTCGTGCCACTTTAGCCTAAAGCTTTACTTTTGCTCTGATTACACAGAGCCAGAATTTGACTATGCTTGTGTATTAATTCTGATTTCTGAAAAATGATTTTGAGATTTATAATATCAGATATATATTTTTTTCCTTTTAATGTGGCCAATGATATGACATCAATCTTCGGTAATTGTCACGTTAAGTGATGGTTTTGCGGGAACTGCTGGTTCCCCGCTCGTTCCCTTTTGTGGATTGCTGCCTCCTTACCTTCAAGTTTTTTTTGTTTTGATGTTCTCGTCGGTGAGCTGCCGTTTTTCTTTCGCCAGTCGGGTCTGGTAGGGCAGCGGAAGTAGCGGCAGTGGCAGCAGCAGCAGGCAGTTTTTGGAGTCGACGTTGGTCGAGTTTTTGAGCAGCAAATTGGAGCACGGCTACGAAGTGGAGCACGACGTAGGGGTGGAGTGTGACCATGAGTAGTCGTGTGACCACGAGCTGCTCATCTTTGATGACAGCGTGAGGCTGTCCTGACGTCTCCATCGGGGGTTTTCTGGTTTGTGGGTTTTTGTCCCTTTTGTGCAGCTGAGGGCTGTCTTGGTGCCCCGATGGAGGACGTATGTTTGGTATTTTTTTTTCTGCCTGCTGTTGTTTATTTTTGCCTTTTTTTGTTTAAAGCTACTTTTTGTTTAACTTGCTTTTGTTTTGTGCTGCCTTTTGGCTTTTTTTTGTATTTATGATTTTTATCTTTTTGCCAGACCTGACTCACTTGTAAATATTATAAATAAATTAAGTTTAAGCTCATTATATTGTTTTTGTTGTTTTCCCCTCCTTTGTTTGTTGCATTCTGCCGTCAGTCATGACAGCCCCGTCCTGAGTATGTTAAAGAACCTGCATAACGGCCCACCCGGGTCGTTACAATGGCGACCGTGACAGGATGGCTCTGTTTTGGCTGGCGGGGTTTGGCATTGGAGGATCATGAGTGTAAAAAAAAAAAAAAATAATTTTTTTTTTTCTTTTAGGTGGGGAGGTGTCACGTTAAGTGATGGTTTTGCAGGAACTGCTGGTTCCCCGCTCGTTCCCTTTTGTGGATTGCTGCCTCCTTACCTTCAAGTTTTTTTTGTTTTGATGTTCTCGTCGGTGAGCTGCCGTTTTTCTTTCGCCAGTCGGGTCTGGTAGGGCAGCGGAAGTAGCGGCAGTGGCAGCAGCAGCAGGCAGTTTTTGGAGTCGACGTTGGTCGAGTTTTTGAGCAGCAAATTGGAGCACGGCTACGAAGTGGAGCACGACGTAGGGGTGGAGTGTGACCATGAGTAGTCGTGTGACCACGAGCTGCTCATCTTTGATGACAGCGTGAGGCTGTCCTGACGTCTCCATCGGGGGTTTTCTGGTTTGTGGGTTTTTGTCCCTTTTGTGCAGCTGAGGGCTGTCTTGGTGCCCCGATGGAGGACGTATGTTTGGTATTTTTTTTTCTGCCTGCTGTTGTTTATTTTTGCCTTTTTTTTTTTGTTTAAAGCTACTTTTTGTTTAACTTGCTTTTGTTTTGTGCTGCCTTTTGGCTTTTTTTTGTATTTATGATTTTTATCTTTTTGCCAGACCTGACTCACTTGTAAATATTATAAATAAATTAAGTTTAAGCTCATTATATTGTTTTTGTTGTTTTCCCCTCCTTTGTTTGTTGCATTCTGCCGTCAGTCATGACAGCCCCGTCCTGAGTATGTTAAAGAACCTGCATAACGGCCCACCCGGGTCGTTACAGTAATAAATTTGAAATCATTTGTATTCACAGTATATTCAGAACCCATACATTTTTATTGTAACCGAGCAACACAACACTGAAATTATTCTATTTTATTTTCTCACTTCCAACTCGTATTTGGAAATCTACGTTGTTTCTAAAGTCCCGTTCGCTTTCCATTCATACAAGAGCTGGACAAACCCTTTGAAAGTACCCTTACTTTTTCTGGCAGCAGCAAGGCACATATCCAAATATTAACTTGTAACTTTTCCTTGCTTAACAATTACTGACGTGCATACTTCCTGAAAATTATATATAGGAAATCCTTTGACAATCCTGGTATTCTTTCTGGCAGCGCCATGACAGGTTACAGTCTGAATCCATAATTTTTTTTCTTTACGTAAGCTAACGTGCACGCTTACAGAAACATGTAAATGAGATTCTGAAGGTCCACTGATGGTGCATAACTGAGAGCTCTAACTGTACATTATATCTGATTTAACTAGATTTGCGCGTTGCTCTGCAGCTATTAACGCAATTAAATGAATGTTTGAGAAAGCATACTAATCATGAGGTTTACAGTCATGTAAGAATAAAAACAATGTTGAATGGACGAAACGGTGGGGAGGCATCTATGGAAAAAATAAGAAGAAATGGGAATATGCAAAAACTCATAAGCAAGAAAAGATAAGAGGAGCGGTGATAAACACCAAGGGAAATTAGGGACAGAACAGAAATGGAGAAGAAACAAGATACGGAAAGACGAAGCTGTGAAGGATAAGTATATGAAAGAAAATGTAACAAATGAGTGAAAAAGCAGCTATTAAAAAATCATAACTGGATCTAGGGCTTCACTGGTTAATTTATCAAAATAAAGAGGGGAAAGTAAATTAGACAGTTAAAGGCGTTAACTACCCGCCAACCTGGGGCCAAACTAAGTTACGCATAACGTTTATATTCTTAAGATCTTATTTTCTTTACCCTATCATGACCACTTACTCTTTCCCACTGTGAGCTGATTATACCTCTCATTTTGTACGAGGTTTATTATACAAGTTTAACATTGTTTTCATTAACAATATTGTTAATAATACTATTAACATAAGTATTATGGCCTTATATAAAAATAAAAACAGAATAAAACGCGTATTAATAACGAATCAATTAATGAATAACTAGCAATAAATCGACAGGCACATGAGCTAACTTGACCAGAACACATAGAAGAAGGACGCTTCCATCAAGTAGCAAGGCACCAACAAGGAGACACCATGGGTTCACTCAAAATAGACGGTTATGATCTCAGCTTGGGTGGACCAAGCAAGTTACAGTTTATCTGAGCTTCCTATTCCTAGCCTGGCTGAGTAAGTGGGTGACGTTGGTTTGTATGTGTGGATGAGAAATGTAGACAGACATAGGAGTGGTTCAGACCCATTGGCTCTTGTTGAAACCACTAAAGGCCATACGACGTTGAGAGATATCTATAATAGACACTATTTACAAAGGTGCAAAAGATTCATCTGTGAACAAGAGGCCATTAATATGCCTAGGCATATGTGCACAAAAGTTCGCGTATATTCATCCACACACATGACGGCAAAAATAGTACAGGCCAGCATCCTAAATGTCAGAGTGTTTGTTTACATATATGTAAACATATAATTATGTGTGCGTATATAAAAACACATCCGGAGGGAAAAGTCATTCCAAGATTTCTGCCATACATCCCCTGAGGATACGATGACACTTCTCCCTTTTCCTTTAATTTTGCCGCATTTTTACGCATAGACGTTTCTCCTCTTTCTCTTTTCTCTTCACCGAAAGAGGAGGAGAAGGAGAGCGAAGCCTTCACGAAAAGGGCCTTTCATTCATAACCCTTGAAAAGTCAGCCAGTGTGGATGAAAGGTCAACCAGTATAATATTAGCTGAAATCTGAGGGGAAAGGCAGGGGTGTTCCATTTCCACAAAATCGGAGGGGACATATTAAAGCTTGTTTATTCCTTCCCTTTTTCCATCACTGAGGTGCGCTGTGCATGTAGGGTATGATTTCTTTTTCAAAGAAGCCGAAAAGTAAATCAGTAATGTTGTACAATTTACATCATTTACACATTAACAGAATGCATGTTAAACAGAAATTCATGATATACAAATTATGTCGGATAGGTTAAAATTAAGGTACATATGAATTTTTTGACTAACTATTGGTCTGCAAGATTTCATATGCGATATCATTCTAAGCGCTTTGACTGGCTATCTTCGCGTATCAAGAGAGAGACAGATGTGAAGTGTGCTTGTTCGACTTTCAATTCCATGACATCTCTGTGAGAGCGTCTCTGATTCCAGTCACTCTTGGGCCTCACAGTAACACTTGGCTCGACAGTCAGTTTTTTTTTTTTTTTTTTTCTCAAAGTAGTTGAGAATCGAAGTGCGGCCTTTAGCTCCGGAGGCCACCACCCTACTGACCTAACCATGTGTAATATTTTTCAGGAGATTATTATGATCGATGTCTAGACTAACAAGAATACATTTTACGATCGTTTCCTTTGAAAGTAAGAAAAAATCATCAGCAACATTACAGGTAAATTAGCGTGAAAATATTGAGAAGCAACATCGAATATTTTTATTTAAAAACAAAAGTAGTGCGTTTTGATTTTTAAATGACTTTTATTTCAAAGTTACTTTTAATGTCAACACCTTGAGTGTCACTCTTCATCTTATGATCGACAAATAACTAAACATGAACAGAGTCTTCTCAACAATTTATCACTTCCACTACAATGAAATTGTTTAATGACTAAACTACGCATGCTACACGTACTAAAAATATAACTACTTAATACTATGTTCATTTAAAATTCTAATACTGCTGCTGATCTTATACAAAGCGAAATTAGTTGGAGTAGTAGCAAAAGTGGCTCTCACCTGAAAGAAGCAAACCGCACCTTGTTTAGCAGGCCCTCAGCAGCACATATCTTAGCTATGGCCTTCCCCTCCCTGCCTCACCTTAAGCCTAAAAGCAACAGTCTTGTAATGTCAATTAGCACGTGACAGGTAGGCAGCAGGCAAGATAAGCGACGGTGCGAAACCCTTTAAAAGGCACGGGTTCCCCTTGCAGTTCCGCGACACTTACCATTTACAGAACCGCTGCTTTTTCTCGGGGTTAATCATAAACTATCATGCGTGTCCTTTGTGTATTTAAGCTACGCTTAGCGGCATATTTTTGGCAACTAGATTTGTGTATCTATTTACTCGTTGTCAAATTGTGTATTCGCCCACCTGTTTCGTGGCAAGTTATTCAGCAGTTCATCTACCATTTAGATTTTATGCATTAGCCTTCGGTTTGAGTAAACAGAAACCGCCATTATATGCTTAATTTACAGTTTCAAAAACATAATAAAAAACATAAAAATTTGATGACAGGAATGGACTGAGTGTAGTTTGAACAGCTTCCTAACCAGTAAAAATTTGTAAAATAGCAACAGGCAATATTATATAATTAGCTACTCATACAACAGTTTTAACATTAGGGCTCAGAATAATCATTAACTCTATACTCCGATCTCACATTTATTTAAAAGCCCCGTACAAAATATACTTGCATTTTTAGAGACATGTTAAAGTTACAGTACGTTGCACTGAAAAATAATGAATCGACATACTTCGCAACTTTTAAGTAGGGACAATATGTCACAATGCTTATCTCAGTTTCCAACGTGTGAAGGAAAAGAGACCAGGCGGGAACTTTGCAATATTCCTGGGGCAATTTGCTCTTGGCTTAAACTTTAGGTAGTCGAGGGATGGCTTTTTCAGCGTTCTCCGGCATAGCAAATACAACGCTAGTCCAGCGCAACCGAAGGAAAGTGGAAATCAGTTTCCAGTTCGGAAGTTTCAGCAGTCTTTCATTACAACTTTAGATTAAATAGCGGACAATTACAAGTGAGGCTGAACTCAACGTCACCTACTGTCAATAAGGAGGTAACTCGTGGAAGGCGAGTGAAGTGGCATGACAAGGTCGACAAGAGAAAAGTACCTAAATCATAGCACAGTTTGAAAGCGCACGTTATCTCAACTGCAAACAATTTTTTCAAGCAAGCAAGAACCAAAATTTATGTTCAAGCAAAATAACGTACACTTCCAATTTATTTTTTGACAAGAATTATATGTGACGAAACACTTGTTTTTACTTAGTATGTTTCAGTTATATTATCTACTGGAGAACCCTCCCGTCAAGGCTTAAACGGTCGAAGAACTGAAATTAAATCAAGTGCAAAACTGGCAGCGAACATAGGTCATGAATATAGGTCACGCTTTCAAATGTTACATGAATAGCCAAGAGGTATAATTTGTAAGTAAATTATGATATACGAATCGATATAACATCCTGTAATTGACACTGAGGACGGCAGCTTCAGGAATAATTCTAATATATCATTCAACGAACAAGTAACACGGCACATAACCCGATACAGAAGATGCAAAAGGTTGATGATAAAATATCAATATCGAAACCCGCACATACTACTTTTATCTAAGTTCAAATTAATTAAATATTGAAATTCAAAGAACCGTATTTTAGCTATACATAAGATAACTGAGCAGCGTAAGCAGGTTAACCATATTCACCCAACTTGACACAAAATTTCTATATGTTCCACGCACGAGGGTGATGGGTACTTCCGCGGCATCAGGGGGAGCTCTCCCTTCTGAAGTCCTTCTGTAAATCCACTTATGCTTAACTAAGTATCATATCCACCAATCGTCTTTTGAGGAATGAGTTAAGACAAAATTTTGAAACTACAGCCTTTACTCCTTGCCTTAGCGGTGGGTCTACATTCTAAAACACCCTTAAACAACTGTATCCATCTTCATGCCACCATTAAATCTCCGGTAGCTGTTCAGTTGGAGAATTGTGGATAGGTTAGAGTCAACAGGCTGATAGACGGACGAACAGACAGACGGAAATGCCATAAAAATAGTATGAAACGCATTAAATACGGCCGTTTGAAGATCCAACTACTGAACGGGCACCAGTAAAATGCTGCCATCTTAAAAATCTATATGTATTTAATCTTAATATTTTTCATAATTAGAGTTCATTATTCACTGTTACCTTCTGAGGTGTCAGCTGACATTTTAGCCGTTTGTTTTCCAACACATTAAACTTCCTCGTTACACCATTCAACTACGGGCAACTCGATAGCTTTAATAATAACAAATTCAATTACACTGCATATACAAACTAAACAAAATAGGAATGGTGCTTGAATATCAACTACACTACTCTCAAACAATCCATCACGTTTAATTCTCTTAAGTTCCCTTGACCGAAAGAGAACATTCCGTCGGGTATTTGCTTTCATTTGAACTGGAGGGGCCATTCTGGCAAACAAAAAAATATCAAAGAACCCAAATACAGGCAAAAACCAAAAACACTGAAAAACAAACACAGAACACAAGTATCGCTGACTTTTACATGTCATGGCCCTTGAAATTAGTTTATAAACGAGGCCGGTTTAACTGAAGTTTTCTGGCAGAAGTTATCCTTCACAAAAGTTCCGCATTCCACAAGCCTAGAAACTTTTAGTCGGAAGTTCCTGACCGTTTCATTTTTTTGTGTGCACAGTAAGTGATGAAAGTATATGTTATATAATGAAAGTGATCATTACGTGATGTATATTTCCCTTATATAATGTAAGTATACCCATAAGTAAAGAAGAAGCAAATGTAATTAACTGCTGGTAAAGCTATCTTCGTTGGGTTATAAAACTGTGAAATGAGAAAAAAGTAATGAACAAGAAAATACGATGATATACAAAAGAACAAATAAAAGATGAACAAAAGAGGTATTTATGATGAGAAGATGAACTAATTAATGATTGACATCATTAATCAGTTCATTACTGCAATCATTAATTACACCAAGAATTCTAAATGAGTTGAATGTGATTAAGGAACCACTGTCTGTGAAAAGATCCGATTAAGGATCGAGTTTCCCAGACCTACTACCAATTTACGTTAAGTTTTGTCATGGTTTACCTTCAATGGCCTTAATCCCCACCATTCAGCAATTTTAGCCAGAGCTCTGTTAAGAGATTCAGCAACCACGGGGCTAAACTCAGGAGATGGCATCGCTGCAGATAGCAGCATTATCTGCGTGATCAACAAACAACGCGGGATTTATTTAAATTATCCAGTGCATGAAAAATGATAATTACGAGACAAAAGAG
Source organism: Macrobrachium rosenbergii (assembly GCF_040412425.1). Taxonomy (NCBI): domain Eukaryota; kingdom Metazoa; phylum Arthropoda; class Malacostraca; order Decapoda; family Palaemonidae; genus Macrobrachium; species Macrobrachium rosenbergii. Next base: position 35,979,014 of record NC_089749.1, on the reverse strand, counting down.
GCCAAAGAATAGACGAAAAAATAAAATAAACGAGGAAATAAGAAAACCTGAGATGATATTGTAACCAATTGGTTCTTAGCCACGTAAAAATAAATCTAATCCTTCGGGCCAGCCCTAGGAGAGCTGTTAATCAGCTCAGTGGTCTGGTTAAACTAAGATATACTTACTTTTGACACAGGTGAACGCATAAAACAAACAGTAGATAAGAAAAACAGAATAGAAGTAAATGGAAAACTGAATAGTAAATAACCAGGCAAAATCAGTTAAATAAACAGTAGAGATCAAGGGGAAAGAAATTATATTAGATTAATGTAAAAATAATGAGCGATGGATAAATGAGACGAATGCACAGATGTACGAACGATGACAGATGAGATAAAGGAGCAAAGATGAAAGTAAACGAAACTGAACAGCAGGTGTGACTGAAATAATAGGGTACAAGAGTTAGGACAAAAATAAATGAGACAGAAACACAGTTTCGACGAAATAAGATAAAAAGTCTCATACGGGTGTGAAGACATCTGCTGAAGAGTTCAGAGTCGAAATTCTTGAAGCTGAGCACATGAGTGCTACCATTGTAAGTCGATTCACTGAAAATTTCGCAAAGCGGTTGGCAAAAAGGCAACAAAACTCTAGCAAATTAAAGTAAAAGATAAATTACGAGAATACGTTTCATTTGAGAGAAAACAATACGGTGTAATTTACTTGCATTTCCATTATTTTAGTAATAAAACTGAAAAACTGAAATTAAATGGAGAAGGAAATTAACACTAAAATGTAAAAAGAGAACTAGGAGAATTCGTATGACTGAACGATGCACTCTCAAATCTTATTACAAAAATGATGATATTCGCACCAATTTCCTTTCCATCAAAAATAGAAAAAAAAAAAGAAATCAAAGTCGAAAATTCCATCTCTTACCCTAACCCCCTAAAAGGTAACTGGTTATGAGAAAATAATAAATTCCCCTGTATTGAATTTTTATTAAAACCATAGAAAAAATATTATCAATATAAAAGGGCCCATATTTTCTAGCATAAATAAAAAATGAAGTGATGGCCTAAGGGGCAATTGATATAAATAAAGACTAGGGTTATTGGATGCAATAAGCCACCTTCACTGAGAGAGAGAGAGAGAGAGAGAGAGAGAGAGAGAGCTGGAAAAAGTAATCCACATTCTTCAGCCTAAGCAATCAACGAGTGAAGACATCAAGCTCCAGAGTTAACCTGAGGTAGATCGGATTCCAAGCGACCTTTGACCTCTCCTCCTCAGCTTCTAACTTTAACCTTTGTCACAATGACATCGAAATGTGTGAAATGTGTAAAAACATATATAGAACTATTTATCAGTTAAATAAGCGCCTGCCAATATAGAACAGTCGCCAATATTTAAAAATCCTTCATTAGCATGAGAAAATGCATGACTTGTAGTAGTTAAGATTCCAATAGACTAAAATAATCCATGGGTTAATAAACTGTGAAAATGAAGAATGCGCGTGACTTGGTTTATGTTACCTGGTATTTATTGCCCAGTCTACTTCTGCAAAGACACGCGCCATTCAAATGGGTCAAACGCTACGGAATTATTACTGTAAATCCTGACAGGAAATATATTTCCTCAAAATTATAAAAGAATCATCAGCTCCGACTTAACAGTACGGTAAGTGTCAGATAAGAAGCTTATTCATATTAACCATAATGATTCGTCGGCAGAAAAAATCGTCCTCTCTCTCTCTCTCTCTCACACACACACATATACAGTATATAATATATATATATATATATATATATATATATATATATATATATATATATATATATATATATATATATATATATATATATATATATATACAGTATTTATATATATACAATATATATATATACATATATATATATATATATATATATATATATATATATATATATATATATATATATATATACTGCATATATATATCTATATTATATATATGTATGAATGTATGTATATGTACGAGTATATACACTGTACATTGAGTGCGTGGGTGTGTGAATGTGTGAGCGCGCGCGCTTGTGTAACACCTTACATCCGAAGGTGTACCGCGGTTCAGATGTAAACTACTGCAAAGTAAAAGTGTAAAGTAGAACACAAGGTGTACTGCAGTGCCGTGGCGAGAAGAGCCGCTTAAAGCGTGCGTGCTGAGCCACATTAATCGACCAATAAAAAAGTTCCAACACACCTACTACTCCCAACAGCACCAAGGTCACTTGGGTCAGGTACTGGGTGGTTAATGTCGTTTTTATCTCTCGTCTTAGCTAATTTGATCGTTAATGTTGACTGCACCTTGGTCTTCCTTTTTAAACAAAAGTTAAAGAGGCATTAGGACACTTCAGTGTAGCAGCTCTTCCGTTAATACTTTTTGGACTCTGACAAAGCCAAACTCTTTGGAGCGTCTCAGGAATGACGTTGCTTCGTAACTCACGTCAGTGTGGCTTTCGTGCTCTTTGCTAGCACAAAAATCGACTATGTGCCTTTATACGACTTCAGTTCAGTTACGTGATCTTAATTCATAACATTCATTCTCCTTCTGCAGCTGACATGCCTAAGTAAAAATTAAATGCTATGTTTCAACTGTTGAATATCTCTTACTTTATGAAAATATCAAACATCTAAATACTAAATACTAAACATAAGCTGAAATACTGTATCATATTCACCGTTTAACGCTGCATAGTATTATAATGAATTTTTTTTAAGTAGATGTGGCAGCGCCCCATGAAACCCACGAGTTTATTGATCTCAGGGTAATTAAAATCATATGACATGATTTTTATGCGGAGTTTTTTTAATGCCTAAATCCACCGGTATACGAATGAAAATGGTCAAGAACATCGTCAACGAATCCGTACGATCGTAAGAGCTGGTGTGTTCTCTTCTTTTCCCACCTAATTTACTTGATTTTCTATCTTTTCCTCAGTCGCTTCTTACCTAATGACGCCCTCTTATTTCTGAACAACTGTTACTATTATGGGAACTAAATCTAAACTACCACGTGACCACCTTGGAAGAAGCTTTACAGTATGTGAATGTTAAAGTTCAGTGTCAACTGATGGCTTGTTTTTCTTTCTGGCGGAAACAAAATACCTTACTCGATTTTCCCACATCAGTTTTGGTGTAAGTATATTATATTTATAATCTATATTAAGCCTCTTTCGTTTGTTCTTGATATAACATGCATACATCTTCACCTACATCAGCAACGTTATCACATTTGCGTCCTAGTATTTATCTAACGTACCGATATGTAGTCTAGTCCTGTCCGTACATACCTGGAGTTCTGTACTCGACACCTCCTATTCTGCTTTTGAGTCTCTCCTCGATTATATAACACCGCTTTTTTTCAACAATATAAATCTTAGCAGCTGTCCACAATCTGCCAAAGACCTCCAAGCACCATCCTTTCAAAAATACATGTGTGTGTGTGTTTGCGCGCATGCGCCTCGGAAGAATAATGAATATAGGTGATACCGCCATTAAACAACCAACAATTCCTCTTATATTTAATTCCCACACCTTTCCTTGGTAAAGTTCAAAAGGGAGTGACCTCTCACAAAATGTCAAGGGGTTCAGTCAAGAGGAAAAGAAGCAGAGTTAGGAGGGTAATACAACGGTGAACGAAGGAAGATCAATATAATACTTTTAAAAGAAGAAAAAATGACCGATTTAGAATTTGATTTGTTTACAAAATCCAGTGTCAGAACACTGCGTCAAATCAACTAAGCTAGTAAAACTGAAGTAAACAAATTTACAAAATTACAAAAGGCGAACTAAAATCTTAGGTAAGTGACAAAAAAAAAAGAAAAGAAAAAGGAATCCGTAAGCCATAAAAAAACAAATTTACTCACGCCTTGACAGCGACATCGTATTGAATCTCAGTCTTTCAAGTCCTTACCTGTAAAACGTAGAAGGATATTAATAGGGGAAATCTTTCACTGGTTATATACATTTTCTTGGACACGTACAAGCATTGACTCATACTTCATGAGCGACCTACTTCTCGGAGTTAATTTACAAGAAAAAATTAAAAATGAAGAATTTCATGAGTTTTATCTTTAATATAATGAGTAAATATGAGAGAATTAAGATAGCTGCATTTTTAGTAAAGGCTTGAAACTCTTGTATGGAATAAGTGAAAAAAATAATAATACCATGACGAAAATATGGAACTCTGACTTTCAATATTTGGGAAATTCTATTTCTGAATTTGAAACATTTGGTTCAACAACTCTCTCTCTCTCTCTCTCTCTCTCTCTCTCTCTCTCTCTCTCTCTCTCTCTCTCTCTCTCATTATATATATATATATATATATATATATATATATATATATATATATATATATATATATATATATATATATATATATATATATATATGTATGTATATACAAAGGAGAGAAACCACAGTAGGCGAGGAACAGTTCTGGTTCATGCAAGGGAGGAGTACAGTGGATGCTATATTTGCTTTGAGACAAACAGTGGAAAAGTATGGAGAAAAAACAGAAAGAACTTCACTTGGTATTTATTGATTTAGAGAAAAATTATGCCCGTGTACCTAGACAAAGAAGTATGGAGGTGTTTGAGGGTGAAGGGTGTTTCTGAAAAATATGTTAAGGTGGTACAAGATATGTATGCAGAAGCAAACACACAAGTAAGAAGCTCTGTTAGAACTACAGAAGAGTTCAAAGTGAGGGTTGGTCTCCATCAAGAATCAACTCTCAGCCCCTACATCTTCGACCTTGTGATGGATGTCATAACATCAGATGTCAGAGAGGAGGTCCCCTGGAGTGCTCTATTCGATGATGACATTGTTGATAGACAGGACTAGGGAAATAGTTGAGCTGAAGGTAGAAAGATGGAGGCAGGCACTTGAAGATCGAGGTCTGAAGGTGAGTAGGATAGACAGAGTATCTGTGGATGGGAAGGGAAGAAAGACAGGGATCAGTGAAAATAGGTTAACACGGCGTCAGGAGTGTCAAAACTTTCAAATATCTAGGATCAAACGTGACTGACAATGGAGATGGATTCTGAAATCAACGGCAGAATACAAAGTGGTTGGATAAACTTGGGATTGTCGTCAGGGATATTGTGCAACAGGAGGATTAGTGAAAAGGTTAATGGCAAGTTTTACAAAACTGTAGTCAGACCCGCGACGATTTATGGAACCAACACGTGGTGGATGAAGAAGGCACAAGAACGGAAAAAGGATGTGGCAGAGATGAGGATGGTGAGATGTATGTGCGGAGTCATAGGAAGAGATAGGATCAGAAATGAATTTATCAGAGGAACACTGTAGGTAGGGGAAGTATCGAAAAAAAAGTTTTATAGTGAAAGTAACATGGAGAATAAAACCCCTATGAACATTCTTAGCCTGCCTCATTTTAGTCGTTTTAAAACCATAAAATCATTGTTAAAATCTTTTAATGTCAACCTGGTTTTTTCCTAAAATAACATTCTAAAAGGAATGTTAATAAGAAAAAAAGGAAAGCAACAACATTATATATAAAATCCCATGCTTGTTACATATAAAATTCCATGCTTGGACTGCTCTTCTTTTTATATAAGTCAATATAGTAAGGATTTAGAGGTGAGAATTAAGCAGCATAAGTATTCTGTCAAAACTGGGGAAACATCCAGTGCAATATTCATTCAAGTGAAAACTCACATAGGATCAATTGGACTGACAGTTCAGCGATTGCCATATCGAAAGATTTCTCTTTCATAATCTGCAATTATACAGATACTTCCAGTTGTAATTTCAACCTTAGCCCTGGCATGTATTACTTAGACCCTTGTATTAGTAAAATGTTCAAGAATGACCTTAAAGATAAAATCACTAACTTAATTACTAATTAGTTACCTTATATATATGTTTTCTATGTATTCGTATGTTTATTAGTTTTATTTTAAATGTGCATTTTGCAAAAATTGTTATTGTTTACCAAAAGGAGAAAATGTGTTGTACTTTTATAAATATGTAATCAACTTATTCATTCCAAGGTCATTTTTGGTGGTTAGTCTCTTCCCTTGTATAATCCTTCAATTGACTCCTCCCTCTTATTGCCAGTTGGGCCTAATCCCCTGTAAAACCTCAAAGATTTACATTTGTTTAGGTAGGTCCACTAATTCTTCAACTGTGTTGGATTCCAGGTGCATCTGTTCCTTATAATCTGCATCCTCAGGGATATCTGTATGTCATCTATTAATTATATGAGCTTTCTTGTAAACTTATTTTTATATATGTATATATATACATATAGTATATATATATATACATATATATTATAAATATATGTGTGTGTATGTGTGTGTACATATATAACTTTCTGACTCACATCAGGCATTAGCAACTCACATCAGGCATTAGCAATTCATTCCCACAGGTAATAAAAAAGAAGCTGGAACCTAGGTATTCTGTGCCTGAGGTTTTTCCCAGGGAGGCCCCTAGCTCCTAACATACCAGTGAATTTTACCTAAATTCATCGAGTTCGGTCCCAATGTGGGTCAGAAATTTATTTGTGTGAAACACGTTCCCATGTGTTCATTTCCATCATATCTCATATTGGAGGGAAAAGTCGAATCAGATGTTAGCAATTCACTAGCTGCTGTGTCAGGAAGTTGGGTATAATTCTCTGGTATGGTAGGCGCCAGGCACCCGACAGAGATAAACTTCAGGTACGGAGTATTTAGGTTCCAAATTCTTTTATGACTCCTGTGGATGAACTGTTAACACCCTGTACTCTCACTGAAAGACCGGAGTTTGGTCTCAATGGGAGTCAGTAATTTATCTGTGTCAAACACTTTCTCATCTGTTCATTTCCATCACATCTCAAGGTGAAGAGGTAAGTCGAATGAAATGTTAGCAATTCACTGGCTCCTGGGTCATGAAGCTGGGTAAAAATTTGCCAGTATGTAAAACACTAGGCGCCTGCCCATGAAAAACCTCAGGTATGGAGTACTTGGGATCCAACTTATTTTATGATCTGGAATCTCACTTCAATGTGAGTCAGAAATTTATTTCTGTGAAACACGTTCCCATGTGTTCATTTCCATATATATATATATATATATATATATATATATATATATATATATATATATATATATATATATATATATATATATATATATATATATATATATATATGTATATATATATATATATATATATATATATATATATATATATATATATATATATATATATATATATATATATATATATATATATATATATATATATATATATATATATATATATATATATATAGTGTCACGGGTGCAGCCGTGGCGGTTGCGAGATGGCTCTAAACTATGCCTTTGGAAAGTCAACTGACTAAAGGGGACATGCTCCAGTGATCAGAATGTAATGCTTTAGTGAAATTAACATAACTAATTATCAATTAAAAAAGGATTCAAGGCAAAACTTAGGGTGTCCACTTAAAACAAAAACAATTCACTAAAGGTATCAGGAGATGAAATATATACAGGAGCTATCAATAGAGCTCTGTGGCACGATCAAAATTCCTGTACCAAATGACAATCAACAAATAAGAGTGCCACACTACTGCAAGCTATGTATTTATGCTTGACTAGGCTAACACACTTCATAGAAGGGAATAGGATCCTTAGATAGTACGAGGTGGAGTAGTATAGGCAAAACAATGTTCACACTGGGAATCTGGAAATCTTGACCAGATATGGCACATGCAGTTTGCAAGAGATGGCACCGTTGAGCTACAGGTGATTTCAAACAACAGGTTACTCGCAACACAGATCTGCAATGCAGGGGATGTTGTAACATATGAGGGAATTACGAGTGAAAATTAATTGGAATAGGTAAGCAAAATTAAAAGCAGGCAACAAAACATTGATCTCTAACACTGAGAAAAATCAATCACTGAACTTTTAACACTGCCGTCGAAGCATAAATAAGACTAACACTGGTATTCCAATACTTATAAAACAAATACACCAGAGTCAAAATCACGAGAATCTCTGAGAGAGAATTCAAAATGGAATGAATATGAGAACAGGAGAACAGGTGGAAATATTCAAGAAAAAGACAAAAATGGTGAGGCCAGACAAACTTCCAATCACTTTATCTTGGTCCATGGACAAGACTTGAGTAGATCAGAGCCAATTTCCCGTAGCAGGAATAAAGGAAGCAGATGAAAAGTAGGAGGACGTGTCTGGATCACACTCATCAGCGCTCGAGGTCCAAGGCGGTTTGATAAGGACCACCTTCAGAGTGAAAGTATTACAGAGACGTCTAGTGGGGACTCGATCAGAGTCTCTATCCAACAAGATACACAACAGGGAAACATCGTAAAGTACACTAGCCAAGGATGTCCCATTGCTGCCAGTATTTATACCACATCGGCATCACGGGTGGTCATGTTTTGACAGTTCCTCCTTAATGAGGTCATCTATTGTTCTCTCCTCAGGGCATCCAAATAAACTTGGCAGGTACCCGAAAGGTTGGTGAGAGCCGGCCAGTAAAAGGTTCGAGGGTAGAGATAACAATAGTGAGATGATTAAACTTGAGAAGTGAGGTTATGAGGGCAGAGATGCAGGTAAGGGACAGGTCAAGGAAGTGACCCGTAGTAGCAGTTGCAGGTAGCATGGCGGGGAGAATTTTCCCTTGAATAGATCTCAGGGAAATTGACTGGGGACTGATTAACAATATGTGGAGGGTGTGAAGTCTGAAAGGGATTTTCTTTAATGCGTGAGAAAGGTTATTAATTCCCCCGGGTGGCGATTATCAGCTTTGGCAAGGTGCTTTTTAATTACTTAGGGAACCTTTGCATATTACCTGCCCATTTGACATCTGGGCAGCCATAAGGGATAATGGAGTGGTGTGGGAGAAACGTCAGTTAACTTCACACAAACATCTTGTAGCTCTTTAACATTTCACTTTAATTCGTATCTCAATGTCAATAAAAATATAAAGCATAAAATACGGTCAAAATGACGTTTGTAACAATATACATGATATACATATTACTATGGATTACGAAGGGATGACCGCATTCTTACTTTACCTTAATAATCTTAGCCTTAGAAAAAACTCTCGTAAGCCCACAAACAGAATAAGGGAAAGAATAATTAATAGTTGGACGGTTGCCAAGTGAAAAGTTGCTTCTTAAAACTTGATTTATTTTACACACACAACATGGCAAATTCACAATGGGAATAATGGACAAATCTCAATAAAATAACAAGTGGAAAAAGGGCATAACAGTGAGTCAATGAATTCATAATTACCGCATAAATATCCTACTAGGGTATATGTAAATGGCCACTTGCAAGTGGTCCATAAACCCAAACGGCAATTCAATGATATCCGCCTCGGTACGGGCGGCTTCTTCAGGCAATTAGGAACACAGAAGAATGGCTACTTAGGT
>NC_089749.1:35937069-35959569 GCF_040412425.1 Macrobrachium rosenbergii | reverse complement strand
TCCTTTTAGATATTCTTACTATAAGACTTGTATTCCTATGAACACCTCTCTGCTAGTAAATTAATTAACTTTCTAGGCCTTGGGATATCTCTGCCCATACCAAGCTGAGCGGGACAGACCACAGCGGCCGTTAACAAAGTTCGTTCTCAGTCTTTGCTTAGTCTGCCTTGGAGCAACACCTCGCTCATGCACCCTGTCCCTGGACTGCTCTTTGTCACCTTTCGTATCTGGCATGTATGTGGTCTCTAAGGGTCAGAAGCAACCCAGGCACAAGATCCCTTAATTGCTAGATAAAGGAAAACTGGATCCACTGTATTGCAATAGTGCCTTGCAATATCATGACAGCTGGTAAGCCTAAATTTTAGTAATTAATTACCAGTGTCTGTTTCTTGTACTGAAGATCTCATTTCCTTGCTTCAGAATTTCCATCTCTCCTCATACATCCCTAGCAAAAAAGCCTAGCATGTCGGTTTTTACCCGTGAATGACATCCTGTAAATGAATTAACCATTACTCAATGATGTAGCTAAGTAACAGAGTAAACTTTCCTCCATTAGGGAATAACTTATTGAAAATGAGAGCTCTTTTATGTATTTTTACCCATGAATTACATCCTGTAAATGAATTAACCTATTTCCAGAACGTCTTGTGTCCACCTAGCAGCCTGTCAACTCTCTTGCTTGGAAGAATTTCTGCCTTATCAGGGTAGATTACTCAATGTGCAATTTTCATTAAAAAATCAGCTATTGCAAGAACTCCTCAAAAAGGACTCAAAATCAGTATTTTGAGTGGTTGTTCACTCTAGCTGGGATTTTTCATTTATTTATTGTTCAGAACTGTTTCAGTAATTTTGCATAATTTACTTTATTGTATTCAATATAAATTATATATTCTTGTACTGATTAGCTTTAAATTGGTGACCTTTTTTTTGTCTTATGTAATGAACAGCCTTTTCCAGCCTTAATTGGCATATTACATAGGTCTACAGTGAGTGCAAGGCAGAATTTATCAAACTAATAAAGTAATTAAGGTAATTAATCGTGCACCCATGCAAGAGTGGCGGTAGCTTGTCAGGATCTCTGAAATTAGCATACTAGCTTTGCTAGCTAGCCCACAGAGACATAACGAACTTGGAATTAACTAAAATTAATTGGAATTGAAAATTAAATCATTTTACTTCCTGCCACAAATTCCAAAATAACCAAGGTACAGGTCTGGGGTAAGGTAAAATTAATATATGTTATAATTTAAGAACTGCGTTAGGTAGGGAAAGTGTTAGATGAGTGAGTGTTAAATTTACAATTTACAAATAGGAAAAGTTAGGAAAAAATCACAGCGAAGTGTTTGAATTCCTTTCAGTAGACGATCTCCAAGTCAGAGCGCGGAGTTATCGAGTCAGATATTTATATTTTGTCACCTCGCCGGTCAACGAGTAACACATGAATATTAAATTCTGAACTGGTTTAGCTTAACGCATGATAAAGGAGAGCAAGTGTGCCCAGCTTCTCTCGAATAGGATAGGAGGACAAATTTATAAGTCCATAGGACATAGGACCAGTTGGCAACCCTAAGCTGGGCCCGTGAGTTAGCATGGCCAACGATAGACCCTAGTCGACTTACAAATATACAAACATTCATACAAACATTCACTGTATACATAAGATATATATATATATATATATATATATATATATATATATATATATATATATATATATATATATATATATGTGTGTGTGTGTGCATATATATACATATCTATATATATAATATAATATATATACATGTATATGTATGTATACACATATATTTATACATATACATATATATGTGTGTGTTTGTGCATGTGTGTGAGTGTGTGCATTTGTTTATTTGTTTGTTAGTGTGGGTGTTTAAAAACATATTTATGTGTCTGGCTAAACCTAAAGAAGCGTGTCAGGTTGAATGCGTGTCTATCCTGTATGCAAATGTCCGCCCCTGAAATCTTCTAAATTCCGCTTAAATGATTTTCGGAGGTCCTTGCTTAACAGTAATATATTTTTATTAACGTAACCTCATTACTGGTGTTTTCTGCTCACAATTTGCATTTTTGCATAGGCATATATCATTTCATCAGAAAAATTAAGTATTTCCTTCCTTTGTGTGTTGTAAAAACAGCAAAGTAGTGCGCATTGTGTGTATTCTTCCTCATGACGACACTAGCACGCCAAGACAACTTCACTGGGAGTGATCAGCTGTGCAAGTTCACGTGTTCAACTGCCATCTTGTTGGTTACCTGGGCGACCTTCACTAGCTGCCATCTTGTACTCACAGTAGGAGTAAACAAACACACGTGGATTTGTTTACATTTTTCACTAGCGCCCGCAACCTTGAACATTCCACACTGCTTTCACTCATACTATCCGCTGACCAGCGAAGCCCTCTGCTACATGCTTACCTAACATAACATCTTGCAAGATAACTAAGAAGGGAAGAACAAATCTTTTACAAAATAATTACAGTAATGTGAACTAGACAAATACCTTTCATACCAATGCCTTAAAGCAAATTAGCCAATTAGTTAGGCATAACATTTTACTAGTACACTAATTAACCAAACTTAATAAGAGCAGGGTTTGTTGATCGTGTAAGATACTATTGAAAAACAAAAGGGGACCTATTACTTATAAAGCCAAGTGAGATAAATCAAACTCAGTTTATACAAAAACAAAATTCAACCTTTGGGTTAATACATTTCATCAGGTGTATCTTGCTTTTTGTAATTTTGCTTTCCCCTTTATTCATTCACACATAGTGTGGTTTTTTGCATACACACTCATGTCACAGTACTTGTAACCATTTTCACTCATTTTATATTAAGCAGTTTTGGCAGCTGAGCGGGCACTCACACCATTTCTTAAAGGAAAAGACTGGGCCAAAATAAAAGAACACCTCTGTCCCACAGAATAGTTTTGGGGGCGAGGGCCAATTATCCACAGTTATCAAAACTGTCAGCACGAGTGGGTTATTTTCCAAGACTACGTATACTGTAAGCAATCAACCACACATCGAGTGCATACACAAAGACTTCCTCCCTCCACATGAAAGGAAGCAACATTCACACAAAGGCTTCCTCCCTCCACATGAAAGGAAGCAACATTCACAAGTAATTAAAACCTAGTCACCCACAAGTGCCACCAGAGGGATTCCCCTTTCACAGTGCCACTAATCTGGGGCACTGTCACCAAGTAACCGGCCTTAAACGTTTTACCTTTTCTTTCCCTCTTGCTTATTGTTTGCACTTTGCTTCGAGCAGAGTGCCTTTTCCTTTAGTACAATCAGTTGTACCGCAAGTTAGTGTCATTCCTCGGAACACACCAGCACCCTAGTGCCAACAAGAAAGAGTCCTGTATGACTGCATAACCTGCACCTGTACCTTGAGATACAGAGTGCCAACAACAGTGTGTCGTCCCATAAGGTTATGCTAACCAAAGACCACCCCATCAGTGTGATCTTTGAAAGGCACACTCATCCACAGTGGCACCTTATTGAAAAGGTACCCTTCCAATGAAGTGTCATCAAAGTTAAGGGACACTTCCCCAAATCATTTTCCTTCCTGGACTGTCTCGCTAACCTACCAGAACCATGGCGACAGATCATTACCAAACCTTCATGAATCTGGGGAAGGAGGCAGGTCTCACGGGAAGGGATCTCAGCAAGTTGGCAAAGGAACAGCTGGATGACTTACTCCAGCAGGAGAAGCAAGAAAAAGAAGAACAAAGGAAGGAGAGAGAGGAACAACAGAGGTACGATGAGAACAACAGAGGTACGATGAAGCCAAAGCAAAAAGGGAAAGAAAGGAGAAGGAAAAACAAAGGAAGGAGGGAGGGGAACAAAGGAAGTGCGAAGAAGAACAAAGGAAGTACAAAGAAGCAGGGGAAGAGAAACAATGGCAGTATAAGTTAGCCCTCAAGGAAAAGGAGATTGAGCTGGAGAAGGCTCGAAAAGAAAGTGCTGAAGATCTAGCTAACCAACAAACTGTGAACCCCACACCTGCTGCTCCAAGTCCGCCCATATCCAGTATCAACTCTCTGATGCCCAAGTGGATGGAGGACGAGCCAGAGGCGTGGCTGGAGGAAGTAAAAACACTCTTCAACAACTGCACCACCACCAAGACGGAGAGGGCCTTACTGCTTTCCAAGCATATGGAAGGCAATGCTGCTCACTGGAGAAGGGTCAGAAGGGAAACATGGAGGATGTTCGTAGAGTGACAATGAAGGCCTATGAGATCACCCTGGAGGAATGGAGAGCGGTTTAGAGACCTCCCCAAAGAAATCAGTCAGTCTTGGGCTGAATGGACCTATCACAAGACCCAAGCTGGTTCGCACTGGCTCGAGTCCACGTCGTACTCAGAGTTCAAGGACCTGTTTAACAGGACCATGCTGGAGAATTTCTTCCAGTGTGCTCCTGGGCCCCTTGCTGTGCACCTCAATGAGAGGCAGCCCAAAACACTCATGGAGGCCTGTCACATGGCTGATGATTGGGAGACCTATAACCCACCTAACAGCGTGTCTAACCAGCACATAGTGCCACCCAGATACCTCTCAGGGCCAGCCCGCCCGAAATATGGACTCCCCTCCAGGCCAGTATGCAACTACCGCAAGAAGGTGGATCAATCTGAAGCCAAGTGCCGCTTTAAAAAGAGGAACTAACAAGCAGCACCTTCCCAACGGAACCCAGAACTCCTTTCCATCTACCTCCAAGCCAACTTCTTCCCCCACAGTCACCATAGGGAAACAAGCCCATACAAAGGGCCCCTACAGAGACTATGGCGCTGCTGGACACTCTAGTGCTGGATATCCTGCCTACCCAAAGCATGTCACCTCTATCAAAAACATCAACCTAATCAGCGGCCTGACCGCCTGATATTCCTCACCCAGAGAGGGTGGGAACCCAGTCCATCTCAATGGCACCCCTTGATGGCTCTGGCCCGCCAGTGGACCTGCTGGTTACGGTAGACACTGTGTTAGATATCTGTCTGACTGTCTGGGACTAGGTGGATGATGACTTGGGTAGAGACCCATAACAAATCCATTCCCACAGTCGAGCTCCAGGTCACGGCACCTTGGGGCACACAACCTCACAACATTGGTGTGGTGAGTGAAACTGGGCATGGAGTGGAATTTCTGCTAGGGCGAGACCTCCTCTGGGGATGCCTTCCCTCAATGCCCCTCCAGTACCTAGCTACCTCCACAAAGGAAGAGAGCACAGACACCTTGAAGGGTGTGCCAGCATCAGAAGAATCACCTTCTGCCCATCAAAGTGGTTGAAGGAATGGGCACTCTCTGTGCAAATCCAGGCAAAGCCCTCCCTCCTCACGAAAGGACGGCCACCAAAAACTTCCTTCCTCACAGCGTAAGGAAGCAGAACTGAAGGGGCACTCCACAAATTGGTCTGGGTCCCCCAATAAGCAATGCACAGCAAATGCCACAACTCACATTATTTCAAGAGGCTCTGACCTCCAACTGAGACAAGAATCTGTCTCAGCCCAACTCAGGCACACCGAGGGGTTTTGCACCCCTGGGTCCCTTGTCAGGCACACATGACCATAAATCTCTGCCAGTGGCACTTGAGAGCCCTGAGCAGTGCCACTATCCGTCTATCTAGGAAGTTAAGCCTTTACTAGCCTTGAACCCTGTGCCTTGCCCTAATTTGGTGCCAGCGCCAGTGCCAAATCATGTTACGGATCCTCCTACAGAAGATCCGCCCAACTTCACTGAGTTGATCATCGCTACTTGTGAGCCTCCAGCACCCGATGATTCCTATTCCTCATCACCTCTGTCCTCAGAGGATGACCCTCTGGCAGACATCACCGCTACACCTTCTCTGGTCAACCTGGAACTGGCCTGCCGGGATGCCGAAGATGTGACTGTCCTTGCTCTGGTTGTCACAGCAGCCAAAGTAGGAAGCCTGCTAGTAGCCTTTAGGGTTACCCCTGACCCTGCTCCTGATGGCCCTTCTGGCCTTTCCCCAAAGTCGGTGCCCTCATCACTTCTTAGGCCTGTCATGACTAAACCTTGGAGGAACCCGAAGAAGAAGAAGAAGAAGGTGCAGAAGAGATCCAATTAGCCTAATAATTTCAGGATCTCTTCTTGGCACTCGTGTCTCATTGGCATAGTGCCTTCCCCATCACAGAGTGATCCTGGCACCTACCCAGGTGAGGTGGCCAGAGTGATCTCTGCTTAAGTAACATCATCTTAACATCCTAGGCCAGATCTTGTAATTAGTAGTAGCTTGGTGAGTATAATAGAAAAAATTCTGTGAATCACTTAATGATCAAGTATTGTCCATACTAGAGCTAGATGGTCATGACATGCTTGAAGCAGTGCCTTGCTTGGTCAGAAAATAAGCATCAAATCCAGAGGAAGTTGATGGGTTCCCCTCTCACCAGTATCACTTGCCTTGTCATTAAGCTAAACCGAGTTATAACTGCCCTCTAGCCTCGCAAGCTAAAGGACATCTCCTAGCCCTCCTACATTTTGCTGCACTCATTAACCCTCCAGGTTGCTCATTTATGTAATATGTTGGGTATATTCTAGCATAAGAAACTGTGTAATTCATAAGAATGTTGAATTTTAGCTAAGTCACTGTCATTGAAGTTGGTGCTACGGCTGTGTGATAGTAGATCATGTCAATAACAAGATGCAGTACCAATTGTAAAATTTCACTGTCGTCAGAGACAGCAAGTAGATATCCACAGACACCTTTCAAGTAGTGTTAGGATTTTCTTTAGTAGGTTAATAAAGCTCATATCTCTGCCCTAGCAGTTAGGTAGGTCACCTTAGCTACATTGCAAGGGAAAGACCCATTCAGGGAGGAGAGTAAGGTAGTTGAGACGAACAACTTGCTTAGTACAGGCTTTCATGCCCGAAAGGGAGTGAAAACCTTCTTAAGGGAGGGAGCTATTATAAATATACGCTGTTCTCACCTCTAAAGACTGTTAATATAGGGCCTAAAATCCTTTTAGATAGGACAGTCAGATTCTAGCTAAACAACATAGAGTAAACCTTCCCCCATAGGGAATAACTTATTGCAAATGAGAGATCTATTATATATGAGTTGTTATCTGAATAACCTATTTCCAGAACACGTTATCGTGTCCGCCTAGAGGCCTGTCACCTCTCTTGCTTGGAAGAAATTCTGCCTTATCAGGGTAGATTACTCAACATGCAACGTTCATTAAAAAATTAGCTATTGCAAGAAGTCCTCAGTAAGGACTCAGATCTGTCATGTGAAGATTTGTACCTTAAAGGTATTCAGTAAACTCAGAATCAGTATTTTGAGTGGTTGTTAACTCTAGCTGGGATTTTTCATTTATTTATTGTTTAGAACTGTTTCAGTAATTTTGCGTAATTTACTTTATTGTATTAAATAAATTATATATTCTTGTACTGATTTGTTTTAGACTGGTGACCTTATTTTCTTTGTTTTATGTAATGTACAGCCTTTTCCAGCCTTAATTGGCATATTACGTAGGTCCACAGTGAGTGCAAGGCAGAATTTATCTAATTAATATAGTAATTAAGGTAATTAACCATGCACCCACATAACAATATATATATATATATATATATATATATATATATATATATATATATATATATATATATATATATATATATATATATATATATATTACAGATATTTGCTGCCTCTTCTCTGTGCTTACTTAGATTAGGGTTTAGAATCCTATGCGTTAAGGAGTAGGGCACCCAGGACCTACACACACAGGTGTGAGAGAGTACTTTTAAGGAGTGCCAGCTGTCAAGGGTTCAGGTAGATAATTAGATTGGTCCATAGAAAGAACTTAGAGCAGGGAAAAGAACTTCCCAGATTTTAATCCCTTTTCCAGTTAGACTCCTACTGTGTGAACTTTTGTACTGGCGTATCGAATGCTCCTTATCGAAATCAGCAGAGGCTTAATGCTTGGGGAAAACAGCATTCCCCCCAGGCGAAATCAGAAGTCAGAAAAGCTAACGAGACTCCCCATTCGGTCTCAGTCTCTTACCCTGTCTCCGCGAGAGCAGTCTCATGGCTAAATAGAGGCCGAGCCACATGGCTGACTTTTCCACTGCTCCTCACTGCACTCTTTTCCTGTGAACTGGAACTCTAATCAGACCAGAAGTGGTAAAAAAAAACCACAAGCGATTTCGTGAGGTCTAAAGAAAGACATTTTAGATCATCCAGCCATCATTGCAAAAATGCCCATGCAATATAACCCACGGTACATGTAAAGACGTTCGAGTGTTACCAGTTCTCTGTTCCTTATACTAAATCTCCTATTCCAAGTTTCCTCATTTCTCCCCTAGCAATTACTTCTTGATACCTCACTTCCCAGTGTTCAAGTATTTTCTTATGTGAATTAAATTTATGAATTAGTCATCCCTTGTTCACCGTGAATTAATTTATTCATTCCTCCCATGTGCCACTAATGCTAGGGAAAGAACTCATTATCCACCAAGCTTTACCTGGAATTATTCTATTTCGAGATATGTGTTATCTTGATAACCTCGTCTCCTTCACCACCAGCTTGCCTAGTGAAATCTCCCCAAGGAAAGCAACAGATTCAACAGAGCAACATTTTTGAAGCTCTAATCTCATGTAGCCAATTTCCAATTGAAGCTCATTGTGTACTTCCCGAGCCAGTGGCTCTCCGATTGCGCTCTGATTGTATATAATTCATTCTTTTCTGGAAACCTACTAGAGTTATATTTGCTGTTAATCTTATCACAGCTACTTTTATTAATAAATGTCTGAGTGATTTGTCCTGTTTTGCCCTGCTAAAACTGTGTGCAATAAAGCACAACTTTGTAAGTAACCAGTGTTTCCAGTGGCGACCTTTTTCCCCAGTAATTCATATGTAATTTATTTCATTCATGTGATTCTGCTGATTATGTTTTAGTCACGGTGAGCGGTCATGCAAGGTCTTAAGGTAAAATCCCTATCACATCTACCCCTTTCCGCTCTAAGTATGTGTGTTTATATATATATATATATATATATATATATATATATATATATATATATATATATATATATATATATATATATATACACACACACACACACACACACACACACACACACACACATATATATATATATATATATATATATATATATATATATATATATATATATATACACACACACACACACACACACACACACACATATATATATATATATATATATATATATATATATATATATATATATATATATATATATATATTAGAAAAATATGGCCGTTTTAACATTACTGTGTTATAAGGTGTGATGGAAGAGAAGTAGCTGTAAGATGGTAGTGGGTCAAGACAGACAGTCGCAAAATCGTTGCGTTCAGCAAATAGTTGGTTACCTCAGCAGTTAACCTGATGAACACACAATATTGGCTCTGGTATGTGAGTCATATGACCGAGTTGCTATGTGAGTACATGAGTTCGTATGTTAGAGAATCTAGATTTTGTGTCTAATTCTGCTCAAAAATTAGTCTGATCGTTCTTTACCGAAGCTGGAGCGAGATCGTCAAGATATTAGCTTTGAGTGTTGCAATCTCTTAGAACTGGCAGAATAAGATGTTGGTGGTGATGACTTTGTGGGAATGACATGATGTTATCATGGTGGTGTGATTATAGAGAGACAGATGCAAACCTTGCAATGTCTATTTTTCTCATGTGGTTGACTTTTTGAGACTAGACTTACAATGTCTAAGATAGAGTATGTGAGAGTTTTTGAATTTACAGGCCATTAGCCATGATGAGACTTTCTAGTCAGGGTTAGATTATTTTTACTTGACAATTTCAGTTATGATGCATTTTAACATTTGCTTTGTTTATCCATTACTTGTTGGGTTGCTTTGAATAATAAATCTATTTTTGTAGGAAAGATTGTGTTTCCTTAGATGATCCATTTCATTTCTTTGTGAGAATGAAATTCTAGAGAGAGAGAGGGAGGAATGCGCGAGACGAAGCTAGTGCCGAGAGAGAGAGAGGAAAAAGTGCGAGAGAGTGTCAGGGGGAGGTCTGTGTGGGCTGAGTGTTAGGGGGGAATAAGGGTCGAAATGCCATTGTCTCCTGAAGTTAGGCTGCAAAACGGTCCATTACGTAAATATTTCTACACGAAATATTGAATCTGTTTTAAAGGGCATAACAGATTAATTTGGTGGCAGCGGTGAAGCTTTAATTTGGTAGCAGCGGGTAAAAAGTTTAATTTGGTAGCAGCGATATATGGAGTTAAAATAGCGAAATAGGGAGATTAGGAATAGACTAATTGACAACAGACGCCCGAGGCACTGAATAGCCTGAGGCGAGATGAATGATCAGTCTTAAGATAGCGCGTGTGATGTGATGGGGTGTCAGATTACGTGTTAACACGGTGAATTCTTTTTTTTTTGTTTCTATTCGAGCATTCGGGAGTGGTGAATTGTGAAAATAGATCTGGGTGATATGTAGAGCAATTTGGGGTTAAGAAAATACCAAAATAAGTGTGAATAGTGGCGATTGTGAGTTAATTAAGTATGTGGTGATTTTACAAAATCATATTCTGTTTCTTCTCCGAGTTGGTGACGTCACAAGTTGCACAGAGCTCCGTTTTCTGTTAGCAGAGTGATAGAGCAAGTATTACGTTTTCTGTTCTTCTTTTAGGAGGGTAACTTTCGCTCTATTTTCTCGTTCTCTTCCTTTACTTTTTATGTTGTTACGATCGGGACGTGTGATATTTCACAAAATGTCAGACTCAGACGCAGGGACGTCGCAGTCAGTTGTGACTCACAGGCTGACGAACTTTAATGCAGGCATTACAAACTTTAAGGGACTAGTTGATGGGAAATTAACTCAAAACGTGGAGACATTTATTGAATCAGTAGATAATTATCTGAATTCTAGGAGAATTACGGGTGGCGCTGATGCTTTAAGAGAAGCAAAGGCCTTTCTAGATTTAGACAAAGGAGACATTGGAGAACGAGCATGTAGTTTTGGGTTCAGAAAGTGTAAAACTTGGAAAGAACTTCAGGAATTTTTACGTGCGTCGTATGGTGGGATTGACCGCGAATGCGTTGTTCGGAATTTATGAGCACTTATCAGAACTAGGAAGGGTAATGATTCATTAATAGCGTACAGTGCTCGCTTATTTGATGCAGTGGGTGAGATAAAGAAATCTATGATAAACTCTCCATGGGTAAATGGAAATAATATCTCCTTAGATAATTTTGAAAAATTGCTACACTTTGCCTGCCTTTTAACGTCAGTCCCAGATGTAATTACAGATAGTTTTGATAAAAGAATTGATCAAGATACAGATGAATCCTTTTTGTTTGCACAGATTAACAAAAATCTATCAAAATGCCCGACGCTGGACAGTAGTTTTGTGAAGGGAGGTGCTAAAATTTCAGCAACAGTTTCAAAGCCACAGAGTAATGCAAATTCCTCAAATCTAGGAAATGATGCAGGGGTGAAATCATGTGCACGGGTGGAATCGAAGAAAACCTCAGAGAGATCAGTAACAACAATTCGTTGTTTTAACTGTGATAAAGCAGGACATAGTAAGTCAAATTGCAGGGTGAGATATTGTTCAGCTTGCAAATCTTCAGACCATGGGTGGAGATTTTGCCCAGCCACAAAGAATAGAGAATATTCAAGGAAAACACGGGGTAGTTTTAATAGATATGACAGAAGAATTTCACATGATGCAAGTTCTAGGTACACAAATGGACACCAGAATTTTCACAAGATAAGTTCGAAGACGGACACAGGATAATGAGCAATCAGGTCTTAGAATCACCAGAACCTAGGCCGATTGTACGTGAATTTTCTAATGGCATTGAAATTTCTATCTTCATTGATTCTGGTAGCTCAGTTAACCTAATAGATGCTGATTTTTTCCGCTCGAAATTTCCAGAGTGTAAATTAGTCCCTACTAATGAGACAGTGTGTGATGTACAGGCGAGAAAATTGAATATCTTAGGTTCGTCATCTCTTACGCTTTGTATCGGTGGAAAGACAATAGTAGAACCATTTTTGGTCATAGAAGGATTAGCCTTAGGTGAAATGGTTTTGCTAGGACACCCTTCTTGCATGCGACATAACATCAATATTCTTACGGGAATTCAGGGGATTACAATAGGTGAGCCAGGTTGTTTTGTTCCATATATACACATGGAAAAAACTTGTGAGAAACCCAAGACAGCAGACTGCGACATGTGTAACACATTCATTAGAGAATGAAGACATTCCGCAAAAAGTCTTTCAAAGGATTTTTGTTAGAAGATATTGAATTGCACCCGCAAGTTCCTACATTGATTAAATTGTCGGTGAAAGAGAAAAAGTTTCCTTCTCAAGTATGCGTTGTTGAGGGAACCGAGAAATTCAAAGACGTTGTGAGTACGGTGTCAGTAAATGAAGTTTCAGTCGCAGGCGTAACTACAGTAGAATTAGTAAGCTATCAAGAATCAGTGAGTTTAAGGAAGAACATAAGATAGTGAGTTTTTGTGGAGACGGTAACATGTTTCCCAGCGAGGAGCTACAATTCAGAAGTCAAGTTCTTCACGAACATTTGGCTAAAGCTGATTATTCCGAGTATTCAGATAAAGTAGAGAAAGTGTTGAAAGAATATTTAGATATTATTGCTTTGAAGGGAGATAAACTAGGAGTTACAGATGTTTTAGAACATTCAATCCGCCTAGAGAAAGGTACAAATCCCATATATATTCCAGCGTATCGAATTCCTTTTAAGATCAGAGAAGAAGTAGAAAAAGAAGTTCAGAAGTGGGAGTCAGAAGGTATTATTAGGCCAAGCTCCTCACCTTTTAATTTTCCTTTACTAGCGGTCCCAAAGAAAGACGGTAGCATCAGAGTTTGCGTAGACTTTCGTAAATTGAACGAAAAGACATGCCCAGATAGATACCCTGTGGCTTGTTTGCCTGATTTGTTTGTTGAGATCGGTGGCAAGAATATATATTCGTCTATAGATCTTATGCAGGGATTTTTGCAAGTTCCTCTTAGCGAGAATAGTCGTAAATTTACAGCATTTTCTATACCAAAGGGGCATTACGAGTTTAATAGGATGCCTTTTGGATTACAAGGGTCCCCAATAACATTTACTAGGCTGGTTAACACAGTACTTCACGGTTTATTAGGAAAGTCGGTGTTTGTGTACATGGATGACATTCTCATATGCACAGATACAATCGAAGAACATCTAAACGTGTTAAAAGAAGTCCTCAAGCGATTAAGGTTCGCTGGATTAAAAGTCAAATTGGCTAAATGTGAGTTTCTGAAGAAAGAAATTGTTTATCTAGGTCATGTTATCTCTAAAGAAGGAGTCAGAGTGAATGATGACAAAGTCAAAGCTATCGTGAGTTTTCCAGTTCCTAAAACCAGGAAGCAGATTCGTTCATTCCTAGGTATGTCGGGTTTCTTTCGCCGTTTTGTGCGGAATTTTTCTACAATAGCGTCTCCATTGACAGATCTATTACAGGAAGACGTTAAATTTGTTTGGAGTGACAGTCAGCAATTAGCTTTTGAGAAGCTTAAGAATGCTTTAGTGAACCCACCTGTTTTGAAGTTTCCAGATTTTAGTCAACCGTTCACCTTGGTGACTGACGTGAGTCAGGAAGGTATAGGTGCGTGTTTGATGCAGAAATTTGAGGGAAAATTACACCCAATTGCTTTTTATAGCAGAAAGTTCAAAATGCGTGGTAGTAACGAAAGGCTGATGTCAGTTGTGGATAAGGAGGCTTTCGCAGTCGTCTCTAGTCTTGTTCATTTCAAGATGTTGTTGTTGGGAAATAAAGTTGAGATTTTTACAGATTATCAACCGTTGCTAGAGCTTTTTAATAAGCCAAATTTATCGCCCAAGAGAGCACGTTGGTTTTTGACATTGAGAGATTTTGATGCAAACCTCAAATACATTGAAGGTAAGCATAATGTAGTTGCAGATGCATTGAGCAAATATTTTCCAGTTGAGGATGAGGAAGTACATACCGAATCCTATGAGGGAGACGAGAGTAGACATTTGGTGTCTCATGTCTCGGATACTAGTAGTTCTGAGATATCGCATGTAGAGGACATACACGTTCCTACAGTGCATACTTCGGGAAGAAATAGTGAGTCGGCAGTCTCGGAAGAGATTGTTGCTCGTGATGTTGAGGGAAACGTTGTGTGTTATGTTACTGGTGAAAATATCACTTGGGACATACCCTTGCTTGAACAAAAGCAAGATGAAGATAAATTACTATCAGATGCTAAGGCATTTCTCAGAGGAGTTTTACCGAAGAAAGGGTATAAGTTGCCTTTTTCTGGACTAGAGTTGGAGAATAATTTATTAGTTAGGAAAGTTAAGTATAACTTGCGAAGTACTCTAAGCATGGGTGAAATTACACAAATCATCGTGCCAGAGAGTCTAGTACCACAAGTTCTAGACATTGTACATTGTAAATTTGGTTCTCCTTATTTAGGTGTGGACAAGACGTATGAAAACGTCAGGTCAAAGTTCTTTTGGAAAAATATGTTTTCCGCAGTGGAGGCCTTTGTGAAGAGTTGCGCTGTTTGCAATGCAAATAAGCCGGCGACGACAGTGGCGTGTCGTTTGGGTTCATATCCCATACTAAATAGGCCGTTTCAGAGAGTGCATATGGATATTCTGGGTAACTTCTCAGAATCTGCTTATGGATATAGACATCTATTAGTAGTTGTTGACGAGTTAACTCGTTTTGTCGAGATTTTCCCACTGAAATACAAGTCAGCTGAGGAAGTAGCTATAGCGTTCTTTAAGGGGATAATTTGTAGATATGGTGTTCCTGAATGTCTGATCACAGACAATGGTAGGGAATTTATTAATAAGACTTTAGACGGTCTTGCTAATTTACTGGGAATAAAGAAAGTATCTATAATCCCGTATAGACCAGAAGCGAACGGGTTTGTGAGAGGGCGAATCGGAAAATAATCGAAGCTTTACGCATGACAGTGGGTGGTTCCGATACACATTGGGACAGCTCTTTGGATGAAGTGCGATATAGTATCAACACTATGGTGAATGACACAATTAAGATATCTCCAGCAGAAGCTTTGTATGGGTACAAGTTAAAAGGACCTTTTGATTTGTTACCAGAGCGAGTTAAGGGCGATGTTACGGTTACTTCGTTGATAAATACAGCGAGAGAAAGATTTGCGCGTATCAGTAAAGAACTTGAACTTAGTTCGCGCGCAATGGTAGAGAAAAGTAACGCGAAATCGCGGGGAGTAGCTTTTTCTATGGGTGATAGAGTGTTTGTTAAAGTGAATGTTTGGAATGATCCAAATTATAAATTAAGTCCAAAGTTCCATGGACCTTTTGAGATCGTAGAGATCAAAAAAGGGAATAGATTTGTAGTAAAAGATGTAAATACTGGTGTGACGAAATTGACTCATATTTCAAAATTAAAGAAAGTTGGGATGTAATGGAACATTTGTATATAGTTTGAGGGATAAATGGGTTGATATTTGTATATACTGTATATAATACTTATTGTTTTTTTTTTTTGCTATTTTTTTTGTCTCGTGTTCATTTTAGATGAAGTAGAGAATAAGAGAACTTTACCAGTCTCTTTAACTAGATTAATGAAAGAAGTGAGAATAACGTTAGATAGAGTTGATAAAGGGATAGATAAAATGTTAGAATGGATTCCTGACGTTACTCCAGGAAATTCACCTTCTGTAGAGAATAGGAGAAGTAAAAGAGTAGCACCTTTAGTTCTTTTAGGTGTTGATGTGATTGCTGCGATTGGAGCGATGTCCATTGGAAGTTTAGTCAAAGTAGCAGAAGTTCAAAGAGACCTAATAGCTCAGGGGAAACAGTTAAATCAGTTGCAAGAAAGTAATGAGAAGTTGAGAAGTGGTTTTGAAACAATTAGACATTCTTTGAATGATTTGTCAGTTACAGTAGAAGGTTTGAAAGAAGATCTAGATGTGACAATAGCACTTCTTACGATCCAACATACTTTTCTTAATATTGAGAAAGAAACTGATTCTCTAAGGACAGAAGTGCAAATGCAGATAAAAGCAATTATTGCTGCAGTAGATGGTCGTGTGTATGGTGATATATTACCTTTGGGATACTTAGAAAACGTTCTAAGGAATTCCGCTTATCTACATGGGGCGAAAGTATTGTTCATGGGAGGAGATTTGTATTTATATTATAATGTTTTGAGAGTGAGATTGTCTGATCGGGATTGATAGTATACGTTCCTGTCAGTACAATGAAGCCTTTTCTTAGTTTTATTATTAGACCTTTTCCGAGTGCTTTTGGAGACTTAGTAGTGACATGGAATGGATTAGAGACCATGTTCATTTTGGGAGATCAATATCAAGGTTCGGGAGTTGATTATAAGACAGGTTGTACCTTGGTTAGGGAGAAGTATGTGTGTGACAGTAATATTTTCCAATTGCGAGTTGTATCTGTGGGTGGTTGTGAATTATCATTAGTTCATAGACAGACTCCGACAGAATGTGACTTTATACGGTTTCCACATGAATACCACATAATATCCACCAGAACTCTTACTGCCATATACTGCAAAGAATGTCCTGTTACGACGATGTGCCGAGGTAAGAAGTTGACGTCATTCATTCTTCAGGGATCTAAGCTGTTTGATTCTTCATGTCGAGTAGTGTCAACAGACTTCCTCGTACTTAGCCGTGCTGTGTTCAACAGTTCCGAGAAGATATTCATGCGTCATATGCATAATGATCATGATGTAGTTCCAGTGCCTACAACAGTGGTACCGTTGACTGTTCCGCCGTTATTGGAGAACGATGATCCGTTGATGGTCGAGTACCAGGAATATATTTTACCATCAATTTTGATAGTTTTAGTGGCTATTTTACTGATAATTCTTATTGTGGGAGTGGTTAAGCGTGTTTGTGTTTGTAAGACTAAATGCAAGGGCTCTAAGAAAACGACCCCAGTGACTTTGCAAGTACGTCATGAGAGCAGCACTTAAATCTGCAGTGCAGTAGACATTGCTAATTGAGCATAGCTCTATTTGTTACGTTTTATACATTTGCTTTTATTTTGGTTCGCCATTAAGAGAGCGAGACGCTCTTATGGGGTGGCCGAGCACTATTTTAGAAAAATATGGCCGTTTTAACATTACTGTGTTATAAGGTGTGATGGAAGAGAAGTAGCTGTATGATGGTAGTGGGTCAAGACAGACAGTCGCAAAATCGTTGCGTTCAGCAAATAGTTGGTTACCTCAGCAGTTAACCTGATGAACACACAATATTGGCTCTGGTATGCGAGTCATATGACCAAGTTGCTATGTGAGTACATGAGTTCGTATGTTAGAGAATCTAGATTTTGTGTCTAATTCTGCCCAAAAATTAGTCTGATCATTCATTACCGAAGCTGGAGCGAGATCGTCAAGACATTAGCTTTGAGTGTTGCAATCTCTTAGAACTGGCAGAATAAGATGTCAGTGGTGATGACTTTGTGGGAATGACATGATGTTATCATGGTGGTGTGATTATAGAGAGACAGATGCAAACCTTGCAATGTCTATTTTTCTCATGTGGTTGACTTTTTGAGACTAGACTTACAATGTCTAAGATAGAGTATGTGAGAGTTTTTGAATTTACAGGCCATTAGCCATGATGAGACTTTTTAGTCAGGGTTAGATTATTTTTACTTGACAATTTCAGTTATGATGCATTTTAACCTTTGCTTTGTTTATCCATTACTTGCTGGGTTGCTTTGAATAATAAATCTATTTTTGTAGGAAAGATTGTGTTTCCTTAGATGATCCATTTCATTTCTTTGTGAGAATGAAATTCTAGACAGAGAGAGGGGGAATGCGCGAGACAAAGCTAGTGCCGAGAGAGAGAGGAAAAAGTGCGAGAGAGTGTCAGGGGGAGGTCTGTGTGGGCTGAGTGTTAGGGGGGAATAAGGGTCGAAATGCCATTGTCTCCTGAAGTTAGGCCGCAAAACGGTCCGTTACGTAAATATTTCTACACGAAATATTGAATCTGTCTTAAAGGTCATAACATATATACATATATATATACACACACCGGGTGTTTCAAAATTAGAGCCCCCCTCCACAGAACAAATGGAAAGTTATGAAGTTTTCTGCTATAGCCTATCTCCAAGTACATTACTTTAAGTTTCTATTAAGGTATTTTTCATTTTACATTTCTTGTATTTTCAGACTGAGTGATGGAGTTAGATACAGCCATGGCTAACGACTCGGAGGAAATCAGATGGATTGGCCGAATCCATCAGAGAGGCCAGGGATGCTGGTGCACCCTTCATTTCATGTTCCTGGATAGCTAAATACATTAAAAGAGATGAATCCTTTGTTAAAAGAAACTAGAACAAAAATCCATATGACTGTCATCGTGAAAAGAGTGAGAATCTTGGAAGACCTGAAGTCCTTTCTCTGGAGCCAAAAGACATCATAGCTGAGGCAGTGGGTAGACCAAGAAAGTCTTTACATAAATTGGCGCTTGAACTAGAAACAAAAATGGGAAAGAAGAGAAGTTATAGTGCTGTATATCATGAGTTGAAAAAATCTGGTATCAAGCCATTTCATGTTATCAGCAAGCCCAACATCACTCAGCAATAGAGAGAAGACTGTGCATGGTTTTGTGGTTCATTTCTTAAAGATTGGGATGAAGCCGACTTTCTCCATGTTGCCGCATCTGATGAATTCTTCATTTACACAGTCAGGAAGCCAAATCATAAAAATGACATTATTTGGGCTGCAAAACTGGATGATATCAGCGATGACGTGTGCTATCGCCAAGTTGTGAAATTTCCTGAATGTTTGGGAATTTTTCTGTTTCACAGCCAAATGGTTAATGTGGATCATCAAAGAAAAAGGACAGTCACGGAATGGCGAATACTTCAGAGAAACTGTGCTTACTAGTGGAGAATTTCCTTTCCTCAAAGATCCTGAAAATGTGCTATCTGTTGAAGAAGTCACATTTTTGCATGATAAGGCACCATGTTTCAAGGCTCTTCAGACACAGGAGCTGCTTCGAAACAGTGGTATCGATTTCTCCTCATCAAGTGAATTTCCAGGTAGCTCGCCTTACCTTAATGTGTGTGAAAACATTGGTAGTATCTTAAAGGATCGTGGTGAAGGGTGCACAGTGAACTATGATGGTATACCAAGCCTCGACGACCTGTGAAGAGAGGTGACCGAAGTGCTCAGGGAAATGGAGTTTGAGTCTCAGCTTTTTTGCGATTTGCTGAATTCATACCCCTCAAGAATGCAGGCTGTGGCACAGGCAGATGGGGACCACACAAAATATTAAATACTCAGAGAGAAACTTAAATAAATACCTTTTCTGAATTACTTTTGTTTTTGTCCATATCAATTTTAGTTTATGCTGTAGAGGGGGGGCTCTAATTTCGAAACACCCTGTATATATATGCAAACAATGGCCTCAAAAATATACAAATAAAGTAGAAAAAAATAGTGCTAAATATGGTAGATAATTGTTTCCTCTTCTGACAGGTAATGAATTAAAAAGATGGAAAAAAAGATGACGAAACATTACACCGAGACTATAGGCGTTACCAGTTTTAACAATTAAGAAACTTTCCAAAGGAATGGTAGCAGATGAAATTTAAATTATATATTTGCTAGGATGAGAGAATAATATACGCAAAAAATATAAACAACAGGAAAGATCCTTTGCATTTTCAATGAACAGGTGATGAAAGAGAGAATGGTTGCTATTCTTAAACCTTGTTTTTGCACGGCACCTGATCTGGAGTAGTTTGAAATGGAAAAGCACAATCGTATCGTTTTGTTGTCCTTTGGACCAGCCTTAAAAGAATCTTTAAAATCTGTACATTTTACTTTTTTATTTTGAAATAAATGAATCAAAGCTTTACGAAAACTATCATTATAAAATTCTCTTCAACTACATTTCTTCACAGCATGTTATTTGGATACACTTATTTTTGGGCTCCTCTCCGGTTAATAGCTTTGTTATTATCTCTTGCATGACAAAAACTGCACTTTTGTTCTGTACATATCTTATGTATTCCTATGCAGTTCATATTCTCTTCCCATGATTAAGCCATGTGAATAACATAGAATGTGACACAAGGAACGTGGGATTAGGCACATACATCCTCGGGCACTGTCAGGATAGTTCCTTATGAGTAACACATGCAACATACATACTCTTATATATGCATATATATTATATATATATATATATATATATATATATATATATATATATATATATATATATATATATATATATATATAATATATAATATATAATATATAAATATATATATATATATATTATATATATATATATATATATATATATATATATATATATATATATATATATATATATATATATATATATATATAAATATTTGTATAAATATTCTGCTGTTCGCCTCTATGCATTTTTATTGTGAACAAAGCCAAGAAGGAGTCTTTGTATATGCAAGGTAGGCAGGGTATTTAAAAAAAAATAACATCTTTAGTTAGTATTAGGAGCCTAACCCACAGAGAGGGTTTTCACCCAATAACCTCTAGTAAAAGGTGGTCTTAAGCTATCTTCTGCTTTGTCCTATGCATTCGGCGATGTTTGTCGAAACTCCAGACTGCCTGAGGCGTATGGTACTGACGCTCAGAGAGAAGAAAACTGTCTTAGGAGTTGCACACGCATCAGAGCTCCTGATATTGGTCCCTTTTCCTTCTTTATTTACTAAGTGAAGTGACAAAATAAAATCCCAGAACCATCTGCAAGCAGACTATGTGAAGGTAAGTCTGGAAACAGAAGTATCTCTGTCTGTATTTTCATTTCTTTGTTTTCCCTCTTCGTCACCATCTACGATAACAGAATTTAACCAATTTACTCTATGAAGTCGAGAGTAAGAATAATTAATATTGCTTAGCAATACTCAACTATCCATGTGCAGTAATCAAGAATTAGGGAAGATTAAGGGCCGAGTCACCCTCTGGAAAGCCATTATATCTCAAAAAAATCAAATTCGAGTTTTTCATGGATTTGTATTCTATAACTATCCAAAAACAGTGTGCGAACTTCATTGGAACATTTCGCGCTCATTTACCGAGTCTCACGTGGGTTTAAAGGGATATGGGTGTGACCGGGGCGTAACCAGTTAAAGGGCCGAGGGTGATAACAAACCTTATGCGGCTCGAAATACGGTTAATTTCTGCATGTATTTTTCGGTATTTTATTCCTGAACGTCTAGTGATGTCTGGTATCTGTTCTCTAAGTCAAGGCTGATTCACCACCACCAACGGCCATTCGAAACAAATCAACAAATGAAAGTCTTCATAGTGTGCTGTGGAATGAACTGCCAAAAACAAAATTCTTTCAACTAAGCAGGATGACATACAGTATTTACAGAGCAGTGGTCAGATTCAACTTAAGGACAGAAGCACTTGAGAGAGCATTAGGTGAAAAAGGGGTCAAAAACATACAAATAAGGAAGAAGATTGATTACAAGAGAAAATATTCATCGATGATGACACAGCAGAAAATATCAGAAGTGAAATATAGGAAGATAAGAAAAGTGCATGAGGAAGAGGCCAGGGTAGCAGCAGAAGGCACAACTTATGGCCTGGTGTGGCACCACTTATCTAGTGGCACTGCCACACTTTGATGAGCAATGTTGACAATGAGAATAGGGAAGACGCCCACTGCTGGTAAAACAAAACCCCTTTTCTATGATTTGATATTGTGATGACATCCAAGCAGTGAGGCTATAAAAGCCGATAAAGGCGCAGAAGAAAAAGAAAAAGAAGAGAGAAAGAGAGAACCACGCTGACGCTATCGACATTCAGCACGATACCAAAGTAAGTAAAGTAAATATTAATAATTTCTGTTAGATATTTCAATACAAAAATACTATTTCAGTATGATATAGATATGCAAGTGTTTAGAATGTTTGTATGTGAAAATAGTACAATTCATAACGTCAGTAACCAAGGTATGGTGTATGAAAACATTCAAACATCTTCCGAAAACTCTGAAGTGCGATTACTCAAAACAATACTTTTTTGGTTTCAAATACTTGCTGAAGTTCGAAATATTATTGGATTTTCTTGAAACCTCTCATGTTAATGCATATATGTTGTGTCTTTTTCATGTAATTTAGCTTTTTTAAATAAAATGATAAATAATACCGCTAGAGAGAATTATATTGAAAAATCGGGCGTTATCGGCGTGACGTCACGGTTGTGCATTTTTTACCTATATATATATCTTGAACTATTTGAAATTTTAGGAAAAACTAATTTACACGCTGTTTGTATGATATTTGAGTATTTACATACAAGAGCAGGCGAGGCTAGGATAAATAATAAGACCGCAGTTTTATTTCAAAAGGCGGACAAACGGACGGACTGACGGACGGACAACGGTTATACATATTGCGTTCTTATGCTAATATAACATTGGCAATGATAATATGATTGTAC
>NC_089749.1:35919569-35929569 GCF_040412425.1 Macrobrachium rosenbergii | reverse complement strand
CTTCGTAGTTACAAGTCGCGAAGAATTCGAGAAGTTAAGAGGGCATTGTGGCTATTAGAATTACATGTGTGTCTGGTAAAAGTGACCAGTAGATTCTACATATATATATATATATATATATATATATATATATATATATATATATATATATATATATATATAATAAATTTCTCTTCAATTTCAGGTTGTGTTTGGATGTCCCGACTCAGCAATGACCCAATAGACAACATTTCTTCGAATTATCCCTTCTGAGTGAATAAGATAGAAATCATCAACACACAATCACAAAACAGAAATAAATTTCTGACTCACGTCGGGATCGAACCCAGGTCTCTCAGGTGGAAAGCAAGCGTTATCCACTTACAAGTCTAAAGGAAGTTGGAACCTGAGAGCAACTGCAGGTATTACCTGGGCAAGCTAACTGCTTGCATACCAGCGAGTTTTCCCCAACTTCCTGACTCAGCAATGACCCAATAGACAGAATTATCCCTTCTGAGTGAATAAGATAGAAATCATCAACACACAATCACGTGTGGAACAGAAATAAATTTCTGACTCACGTCGGGATATATATATATATATATATATATATATATATATATATATATATATATATATATATATATATATATATATATATATATATATTGAGACCTAGACACTTACATTGTAAAACGCATCCAGAGAAAATGAGATATACACACTATACGAACAATGCAAAACTGAGAGAGAGAGAGAGAGAGAGAGAGAGAGAGAGAGAGAGAGAGAGAGAGAGAGAGAGAGAATTGACCTAATAAACAGACTAGGCAAAACATTCTCATGCAGAGGTAGTGAACAAAAACATGAAACTGTTTTATGAGCTATAAATCAGCCACGTCTCGCTTGCTGGTGATTTTGGCAAAATAAGCACGCGCTATTGCCAGAATCTGGCAAAACTCCTTTTCGTTTTTTCATCAATTCATTTCCATAAACTAGTTTCTGCGACGTATAAGGTTTGAACATTTGAGCATTTGTTCCTAGAAAACTGCTTAAATATATCGGGGTTACTATGGCCAAAATAACTGAAAATGTTTCAGTTTCCTTCATTCAGTTTAGGAATGACCATCTTCGTCATTTCTGCAAATGAATTTTCCGGGTACCTAAGAATTCAAAATTTGTGATACTGTTCCTACACATTTTCATCCCTAAGAGAGAAGAATAATCTAAATAACACATGCACGTTAT
Source organism: Macrobrachium rosenbergii (assembly GCF_040412425.1). Taxonomy (NCBI): domain Eukaryota; kingdom Metazoa; phylum Arthropoda; class Malacostraca; order Decapoda; family Palaemonidae; genus Macrobrachium; species Macrobrachium rosenbergii. The sequence goes on along the minus strand of NC_089749.1, from coordinate 35,928,345 downwards.
TATCACGACTTTCCTACCCAAAATACAAAATTAAAATATGCATATGTGCGTCCCTGTCAGGAACAGCTGGAGACTTAATAGTCAGTCACACAGAACATCATAATGACAAAGAATAATTCCGTAATATTAGATTCGTTTCCTCCACTCACAGAAACATCTATATTAAATACAAATCGGTAACGTCTGAACTGGAGAAAAAACGAAAAGGAAATCTTTTAGATGGTGATGAAAACGAACAAACCCGTTGTTGCATATAATGCCCATTAGATATGCAGTTAACCCTTTCGCTTACCGATGACGTATATGAACGTCATCCAAATTTAAGTCCTTCGCTTACTGATAACGTATCCAAACGTCAAAAAAATTTCTTATAGAATATGTAATCAGCTGCAAAATAAAACAAAACTGAGGGTCTACCTTGAAAACTGTCGGAGATAGGCGTCTTTGAACAAATAAAGGTGTAACATTTTTACGCTTACCGCTCGAGTCACTGCCACTGCCCACAGACGTAATTGCCATAGTATAGCAGATTTCATAAAAATGAAACATACAATATGCCTGTGTACAAAGACTTGCACCGCCGAAACTATATACGTTTACAAGCTGACATATATGCTCGCTCGTACACTGTTGCAAACAACCATAAAGGGATTGCCTCGACAACCCTTGTATTCGTGACACCTTGTCCACATGAAGTTGGATCATGCAGCCATTATAGAAGTTTAGTATCAACAACCGGAAGTCAATCCCAATTCTAAGTACAAAGAAACGAGCAAGCCGATGAATTGGTAAACATTTTTTATATAGTTTATGACTGAACGAAGCAGCATTTACGCAAATGAACAAACCTGTACAGTAATGAAGCTATAAATACATCACGCAGCAACAAAGGATCAGTTGTAGGGTCACACACGGACCCACACGCTGTCCATCGTAACTGGCCGGCTAATCTTCTCACAAGGAGCATCTCTGAACCCCAAGCGCACGCATACAAGAAACACAGCAGATGTCACGCATCCTTTGCACATATATTATCATTCATAGTATTGTGATGTTAAATGTATCATTCTTAGCGCAAGCATTACAATGTCAGCATTCCAGCTATATATATATATGTATCATGACTTCGTTCGTGTCTCATATATTGATTCATGTGCATCTTTCCATCCTCCAACAAACACAGTTGATTGTACTCTGACCTCTGTTTTGTTCGCCTCGTGTCAGGCACCACATTTCCGCTCGCAAGAGCTACTGACCTGTCTGTTTGTTGTTTGAATAAATGAGTGACGTGGATATGTAAAAAAAAACAGTGAACACGGAGTACGAAGAATGTAGTTATCCATCCAATAAAACAAACTTAGTAGCATACACCCACCGCACATTGAATTTCCTCGACAACATCGAGAATACCAAAAGGAGGAATTGTCTTTACTATCTGTACTTGGTCGGAGACAGAGAGATACTCTGTAATACGCCACTTCGTATCCATGGCAAGAATTATGCCTGTATTAATACTGAGGAGAGAGCGTTAGCTGCATGAGTTGACGCGTCTAATAAATTTTTACCCCTCTCTATACTTCTTTTTTTCATGGCAGGATATATTTAGATATATGTAAAAACATTAGTCAAACTTTGTAGGATATAACATACGTTTCAAATATAAAGCAATGTTAATATTGTTACATAGCGCGCGCGACAGAGAGAGAGAGAGAGAGAGAGAGAGAGAGAGAGAGAGAGAGAGAGAGAGAGAGAAGATTAAATTTAAGTTTGCATTTATGAAACACGTAAGAATAACTGCTGCTACAAGAAAAAAAAATATTTGATAACATAAGTTCATGTGTGACTCGCAACTAATGAGGTAAAAGTGGAAAAGAAAAAAAAATTTAAATGACATCAAACCAAACGACATTGATTCATATCTGTACACACCTATACAGACGACCGCGGGTGTTACGCAATTTCTGTATATCTCTCTGCTAAGTTCACGACTTCGGTTATTTGTTGTTATGTGAAGCTACCAAAACGAAGTTATGTCCATTAGGCATAATTCATTTACTAAATACAGTACAGTGTATCCTAGAAGACAATGCCTGGATATCCGCTCCCTGTCTGAATTCATAAGTTCTACAACCCTAAGTCATAAAAGACGAGTGCTTTATTCAAGCTTTCGACACTTCCGTATACGTGTTGATTAAGACGAGTAACCACTATGGAGAAAGAATTAATCGCGGTACAAAACAAGCTCAAATCCTGTTTCTTATTTGTGCAATTAAATATCCTTTGTAGAAAGGCTTTAAGACGATAAGTACAAGGCAAGACAAGAATAAAAAAGAACGCGTCTTGCCGAGAAGAAAGCAACAAACCGGTCTTTTGACAAAGAAAAGGTCGTTAAAGTTAGTGAATAAACATAATTCTTGCAGCGACCGAACTTGAGTTGAGCAGTCACGCCCGAAATTGAGAATGTCGTCCGCCTCCACGCAGCAAAGACCAAAATAACCACCTGACAACAGAGAATATGACTAGAAATGCAAGAGAAGCATTGTGACACTAATTCAGCTCCGTCAAGAAATGAAACAGAATTCCATAACCAAAAGCGAAGTCATAAATAGGGAAGGTTATGGCTAACACGGAACTTCAATACCTGAGATATCTACGATGACTAACGGCGTAGGTAACCATTTAATTGCGACAATGCTTTCAAGCAGATCGAAGTAAGTTATCTAGCACGAATCGCTGCGCAGATCTGAATTACACGATTTCATAGCAGAATCTTGCACTGCCATTTGCTTCCCTTAGAAATTTTTCGGCTTATTCATTTCTTCTGTACATCATTATTAGTTACCTTCATCAAATGCTTTAAGCGCAAACTTGGGCTTCTGTGAAAACGAATTATACTTGCCCAAATTCCTTATCATATCTTCAAGCTTGTTTTGCGTGCATTCATCTTGATATTTTTTCCACATTTCTCGCCGACCCTAGCATAGATCATACAAACTCTGAAAAGGAAAAACTGCTTATTTTTGTTTCATACCAGTTTTGCTCCTGTTACCGCCTTCTCATTCCTCGGGTGTGCTTTCAGTTTTTTTTTTCGTTTTCACTCGTTCTCCCAATCCTGCCTCCTTTCGCTTTTTACCATAGCAGGAATTTCCCTCCTCTTCTCTTTCTTCCGACGCGCCATGTCTTCCAGTGTTTGCGGAGCTGAGCTGAGCTGAGCTGAGGCTAACAGTCTCTCAGTGACTTAGCCAAGAACAATGGATTTCGAGGGAGAGCGTTTTAGACAGAGTCTCTTGGCGACTTGCGCTGAAAAGCTTTTTGGTTCGTACATCCGTTACTGAATGATGGCCTTTTAAGTGTTTATGAGAGAGAGAGAGAATTTAATACCAACTTAGTAAGGGAATTCTCTCATTGGTACCCAGAACATCTTTTACTCTAAGTAGTTTCCCACTTAATTCCGTTTTTCACTGCATTATCCTCTTTCACAATTTACATTTTTCCCATACTATCCTTTATCTCTTTTCCCAAGATGCTGTCAACGTTAACTTTGCTGTTATGAGTAACAGTTGTTGTCGCCACAAATTGCTGGATATTACCCAATTCTTGCTTTGTGTGCTTGAGCGGCGTTTCCAAATCTTGGTGCCCCAAACTCTATAGACGTTTATCGAATCTGCCTTTCTTCTCATTATTCTTTGCCTTTCTATTGCTCTCTTCTTTTGTCTTCTAGGTCCGTCACCTTCATTCTTTCCTTTGTTCCTTGAAACTTGCCTTCCATGTTCATTTAAACTCTTTTCCTTTGACCTTTCTTCCACTCTCTTTCTGTGTCATTTCCTTCAAAACATCTTCCACTGTTTTCCTTCTCCCTCTTTGTTGGTTATTTCTTCTTAATTCTTCATTTGTTCATCTATGATTTCTTCCCCCATTCTTACCTCCCATCTCTTCATTCTATTCCATTTTATCATCCTATCTTATCTAAATAATTTCTTGCCTTATCTCCCTCCTCTTCTTTACCCTTGATCCTTTGGCCGTTCTCCTTTCTCTTATTACCGTTACCGCAATTTCCTTATGACTCCCATTCGTCCAACGTGTCATGCACCACTCGACTGTTTATCTGAACTGAAGTGTTTCAGACTTCAGTCTCTTTGCAACTTGAGCCGAGAGGCTTTCCAGTCTGCTTTCCTGTTGCATGATGTACCTTTCACTAAGAGAGAGAGAGAGAGAGAGAGAGAGAGAGAGAGAGAGAGAGAGAGAGAGAGACTCCTTGGGAACGCTGTCACTTAAGTACCTTGGTCAGTGTTTATTCTGTATAATAATGTGCTCATAACATATTTGTGGTTTTTACATTATTATTATTATTATTATTATTATTATTATTATTATTATTATTATTATTATTATTATTATTATTATTATTCGGCGTGAGTAAAATTCATATGCAACTGGCTAAAATGACCATTCACTTGCCAAGTAAGCTTCTAAAGAAAAATAGGAGAGCAATATCAGATGTTCCCTTGATTCTATTATCCTCTGGCCATATTCTCTTTCGTCCTTCTCCGTTGTGCTTTCATCCTTTCCTTCCCACCGCCTTCATCATCTCTATTCCTTACCCATTTACATAAATCGTCCTATTCCCTTCTCTTCCACCATATCTCTGATGATCTCTCCTTCCTCGTCTTCCCACAAATGGAATTTCTCTTCTTTTTATATCCCTCGTTGTTGAGCTGTGACTAACAGTGCCCTAGTTTCCTTGCCCGAGGTACAAAGGCTTTCGAAAGAGAGAGTTACTGACGGAAGTCTCTGTAACAAGAGAGGAAAGTCTTCCGGGTCTGCTCTCTCAACGTTTTTTATTTCGATAAAGCCTTTTAGAGATGAGTGGAAAGATGCAATAAAGTGACTGTTTCACAGCAAGGCATGAACAGAGAGAGACGGAGATATAACCCGATGTCAAGATGCTATCTTCGCCAATTTACCTAATAACTACAAAAGTTTTGACAGGACCAAAATATCTACACAGAGCTGTCGTCTTATAGCCAAAGCTATCTTAATTTCCTTGCAAAAGCCATCATGAACACCGACATCCTCTGAATGTTTTTTACCTGCGGCTCATCGACATATTTGCCTATAGCACCAACCAATGAAAAAATCTGCTCCGCAGGCATATTCCGTTGTATATAAATGGTCTTCCTCAAGATCTGCAGCTATTTCCAAAGGTAATTTTAAACTGAAATGCGTATCTCAAAGGCCTGGTCAGATAAGGTGTACAGATATCGTTCTCCACATGGTTAAAACGGAAGCATATATCTCTAAAACCAGGATAATATCTACTCCTACAACAAGCTTAATACTAAATACTACAGAGCACATAGCTAGTATGGCACATATCACTAAACATTTGACCATCAAAACACTTATCACAAAATGTTAACAACTAACAGAGCAGCTCTCTCTCTCTCTCTCTCTCTTTCTCTCTCTCTCCCTGTTGCCTTCCTTTTTCACATGATATTACTTCTGTTTTGCGGAAAGACGCTTGCTCAGAAAATTACCTGCCTGTAGCTTGTTTCATATAATGACTGTACATTTTAAATACCATAAAACTAATCATTCATAAACCTGCTAATGCGTGTCCGTGTTTGTTTATGAAGGTCTTGCAACATCTAACCAAGAATCATTATAATTACTGAAAAAAAAAGTTTCACCTGTAATAGCTACACTTAAATATACCTAATTGTAGAAATATGTAAGAAATTCCTACATTCACTTTAAAATCAGTATCTCCTTTTTTTTCTTAATATGTTTCCATTAAGTCTTGATTGGGTAAATGCACTGGGTTGCCTGTCCCAACGGTCTTTGCATAAAGCATGAGGTAGAAGAATATCTGATATCAATTACCTTGCATAATGAGCCTTCGTCTTCCATGCTTGTTCGTCCGACTCCCGTGTCATGGCTGGGAGACAGTCAGAAAGGTATTCAGCCAAAGATCTTTCCCGAGGCGTCGAACTAATGAACCTTTCCAGGTTGGCTTTCGGGTGCATTCAGTCAAACAAAGGATCGAGATGAAAAGATGAAGAGGAAACGGGAAGAAAAATAATGGGGAAAGAGAGATGGCAGAGGACAGGGTAGGATTTCAGCATTGTTGTCGTAAGACATCAAGAAAAAGACAGCGAATGGAAAAATGACAATTACCTACATTGTTTTTCCTTATCAACAGTTTTGTCCTTAACATACGAAATACACTTATTCTTTTCAGTCTAAGAAAAACTGGTTAAAAAAATTACATTGCCTAAGGAGAGAAAACCAGGTCAAGTAATTACATTACCTATGGAAAACTTCATCAAAAAATTGCATTATCCTCGGGACGCCAGTCAAATAATTGCCTAACCTAGATGAAAACAAGGTTAGAATGCCATTTGTATGACCCATAAAAGTTTAAAGGCTCCCATTGATTTTAACATCAAAAGAAACAAGTAAAAAATGCGCCTAAGTTTCTTCGGCGCAGTCGAGTTTTCTGTCCGGTGGTGGCCTTAGCCATGGCCCAAAAAACTCATAGCCGCGGCCTACGAAACTCAGCCACGGCCCCGTGGTAGCCTATGTTGTTGGTACCTATAGCGCTGCCAGAAGTGCGATTATGGCTAATTTTAACCTTAAATAAAATAAAAACTACTGAGGCTAGAGGGCTGCAATTTGGTATGTTTAATTATTGGGGGGGTGGATGATCAATATACCAATTTGCAGCCATCTAGCCTTAGAGTTTTTAAGATCTGATGGTGGACAGACAGACAAAGCCGGCACAATAGTTTTCTTTTACAGAAAGCTAAAAATGAACATTAAAACCTGTAGCTCTCTCTCTATGAGCAGTCAGCTTCAGAACCGGAAGCAGATTATCTAGCCCTAAACAATCTATCAGGAATCATTAAAAAATATGTAAAACTTTTATAGAAAATAAAAACCTTTCAATAATAGGACAGGTACAAAAAGAAAATGATCTAACAATACTTGAATCTATTACTAAATTGACTGTTCAACGTTTCAACTCCCAAACATCGTCCACACAATAGTTTATTGCCTGATGGTCTTGTTAGGCTATTTCTTTTCTGTCTGTCTGTTTATTTTTATTTTTATTTTGTATTACTCAATCCGAGTAGTCGTTTTTAGCGTCCTTCTGGTTAAGATGTCACCAGCCTTTTCCTTGCTCTTTCAGTGAAATTTTTAGTAATTTTATGCTGACTGTTTAATTGTAATTCTAATTTTATTATTTTACTGATCGCCATGTTCGCTGTTGGCAGCCTTGAAAATGCAACTATAAGGAGTTGTGAAACGTCGGCCTATTATAATACAATGCAAATGGATAGTGCCTTTCCCTGACTTGCCTTCGATTTTATAAATATATATATATATATATATATATATATATATATATATATATATATATATATATATATATATATATATATACAAAAACAACGTATATGTTGACGTCAGTGATATTTCAGCTGCCGTTACTCACTCTGTCTCATCCAAATTTTAGTGTTCATCATTTTGACTCGCTCACATTTCCTTTAAGAAATACCCACATATGCTCACTCAAAGTTAGTATTTTTTTCTTGGTTTTCGTTACAAATGAAACATTACTAAAGAAAAATATACATAAAATATACATAAAAATCTCTGTACTTACAGGGACAGGGAAGAACTAGATCGAGGACTTCCAGATCATTTTACAAGATGATGCATATTTCGAGAAATTGTGTCACCAACATGGCATTATTACTATTAAGATCATAAATATTATACACTGTTAGTATATTTCATATGGAACAAAATTTCACAGTGGCCATGAGTTTACTAAGCTTGCTTCTGGAAAATATAAATGTTCATGTATAAAAACGGAAAGAATAGCAAACAGAAGTAGAGGTATATGCAAATAAAAATCTTTTCATAATAGGCAAGACAAAAATGCAAACTAACAAAATAACAGACATTACATGACGGTCTCCAGTATTGTCTGTCTACTTATACATATGAACCACATCAACAAGAAAATGGAAATAACTCTCCCTCAAATATCGTAACGAAGCATCTTGAAGGATTTCAACTACCACTTGGGAGAGCCTCATGTGATCGCACCAAAAAACCTTCTCGCCCCGAGATGAGCACCAATTTCATCTCTTAAACCATTGTCTTTTATAGAAACCAGTTAATGGTGCATCATGCACAGAAACCTCGGGTAAGCCGGAGCTTAGTATGTATTTGAATTTATGTTTTTTTATACATAATTTAATGATCTAGTAGTCAATTATGAAAAAAAAATTACGTAGTCGTCCGATGAGTCAGTCTGCAATACTATAACATAAAAAATCCTTGAAAGAGATTTTCAGGAAATTATGATTAAGGTCTGCCCATACAAACAAGAGCCTTTGCTGGCATAAGGCCAGCTTTGTGTAACAAATAATAATCACACGATACTTTTCACAGAAAACCGGATGATGAAAAAAGGTAAAATCAAATAGTGTCATATTTTGGTGGCGATACGAACTCACAGTAAACTAACAGAAAGGCCAAACATTGTGACATTCCCTGCCAAAGGATTTGCTGAAGCAAAACTGTAAATCCTGATTGATGAATAAGTAACATGCGATACTTGTATCATTATAGACCTTTATACGAGGTATATCCTGCTAATCACTTCAGAAGACTTTTACGCTTAAATATCAAGATTCTTAGGAATCACAACGATGTGACGGAGATTAAACTATTCAGAGTATATCAGTTTATTTCCCATATA
>NC_089749.1:35899569-35914569 GCF_040412425.1 Macrobrachium rosenbergii | reverse complement strand
CAAGCAAGGTTAGAATTCCTTAGCCTAGCAGTGGAAAGAAAGAAGCAGTCACTGAACCGTGTAATCCGAGGATGATCACTTTCCACATGTATACGCGGCAAGAGGTGACCTGACGGGTGTTGCCACGCCGTCTGAGGGAGGCAGTAATTTTCACCGTATGTTGAATAGAACAGCAATTGGGGCAATACCCATAGAAACGAGAGAGAGAGAGAGAGAGAGAGAGAGATGATGTCTGAGAACTGAAGTGCGAGTGATATCGCTGACAAACGAATTGCCTCTGACTGAGGGGAGGACACAAAGCAAAGAAGAGTGAAAGATATGTCAACATGCCCCCAGTTACTTAGGGCCATTTGGATTAGACTGAATCCAAAGGCCAAGCGCTGGGTTTAGGGCCATTTGAACCAGGATTCATCCTAATTGGAACAACGTAAATGTCTCCTGGGTAAAATAGAAACAACCCTATATATTGATGAAGGAAAGACTCATTTGACTGCTAATAAAAAATAACTAATGAATATGATGGAAGAGCAGACAGAGAACGGAACGAAACTTTGTACAGAGGCTCTGAATTTGGCAAAGTTATGGGATACGCGTCACTATCTCTGGGCAAAAAGTGAGCTAACAGCGTTCAGTGAGCCGCGGCAGCTCCCGACATGAACATAAATCCCTTAAAAGAAAGTCGGGCTGTAACTGCGTTAGAATTTCAATGAGGCCATTAAGAAGCCTAAGAGTCAAGGAATCTAATTACGTTCTGCTATTAGCATTAATGCGGCGAAAGGTCAGGAAATCTCTCCCTCCTGCCCAAATGGAAATGGGCTTCCTTCCCGTTGCTAGTAACGGAATTAACCGGCATTTGCGGTTTCTGTTAATTCGCTGTAAAATAATAGGAAGACAAGGTCTTCAGAATTCCAATTCACCTGTCATGAGGCAAGAAGGGGATACTTTAAAGGTTCCAGTTCAACATTGCAAAATGATATCGACCTCAGATGGTGATCATATTAGGGTAAAGGGGATATAATTATTTTGCCTATGGCCAAATGTGAAATTTGCAGATCACTATTTTATGAATTATTATAAAAAGTAAAAATTCAAAGATTGAGCAACTACAACTGCTTTAACGAACACGCACATTTTATAGCTTTAAGGAAAAAGGACAAAAGAACCGACAACCAACTGCGAATCTTGTAAAACTTGACCGAAGCTGTGATTTTCATAAAAGAAATACCGTGAAAATCCTAAACATTTATATTTACAAAATAGAAAGACCACTAACCAAAACGACATAATCTCATCTGATGATTAATACTGCAATATTTACACAAACTACTACTCTCATAAAAGTCACATAAAAGAAACATTCACTGAACTGCAAATCAAAGACTTGTTGACTTCAGCGATGTACTTGTATATGGATTTGTTTTTTGGAGCCAGATGTCCGCTTAGGTACACGAATTTCACAATCAACAGTCAGTCGGCTTGATCAGGTCTCCGTCTCCGTCCATATATTTTCCATGTTTCTGACATTTCATAAATTTCCCTAATTAAAGAACAAGACTTAGTAATAAAATAGAAACGCCCTTCAAAAACAAAATATCTCTTTCTTTCCCTGGTTCTTACTGCGGCAGAAAATTCACTCTTGCTCGCCTCGGTCTCCTTAGAATACAAAGAGAAAAAACATGTAATCCTTGTTCAGTCTTTTCATAAACACAAACAACAACACAGGAAATCAGAAACTACCAACGGATTAATTCAGAAACAAAATACGAAGAGAACAAGGCGCCAGTCATCTAACACGACTCAGTCACCAATCGTAACTAGTCCCACAACCGTAACGCGAAAGTGGGGAGGTAATTCAGTCAGCTGATTGTAACTCACAATCAACCGACCAAAATCAAGCTCAGACTGACTGGGGATAACAGAGCCAATAAAACCAGACCAATGTCTATCAAATATAATCATGAAGAAAGGAAGTACTAGGATTAAGAAAACAAAGTATGAAATAATCTATAGCAAAGACAAACAACGAAGACTAAAATATATATCTTTGAAAACAGAAAGCTCCTACTCCTTGTAAAAAAGTATCGCCCAAAATAACAAAAAAACTTAAGTTTCTGCATCCAAAGAAAAGGAATGAATACCAAAGAGAATATTCTATAAAGAGGGTCTTTCCTTTACCTCGCTACTCCGATATTGGCGAGATTCATTCATTTAAAGTTTTAAACTGTAACTGGCCAATTCTAATTGACCGAAAAAAGATGTGAGATTTTTTTATTTTCTCTCCCTATCTTTCTCAACCCTGGTAGGTATGAGTCCAGATAACTTACAGACAATAACTCCCTCCAGAGAAAAAGAAAGAGAAAGAACGTGAAATATAAGATTTAGATATTGTGACCGATAGGTATACATTTGCAAAGGTTATCCAAACGCGAGCCATGTTAAATGAAATTCCTTCCATCGAATTCTCGTGAAATTCATTTGAGAGAGAGAGAGAGAGAGAGAGAGAGAGAGAGAGAGAGAGAGATACAAGTACAAGACAAAAATCAAATATACTTACTCATAGAGATGGAGAGATTAAGCACACTAAAATTTCAGTTATCATATTTATCAATTCTTTCAGAATTCTTTTAGAAACATGAACTTGAGAGATGGTCTTTTAAATATGGAGAAATTACTGAAAAGTTTCATTCTTAAAGATTCGGGAGGAAAACTAACAGTTAGATATTTTACAAACTGATAATTTTGTATTGTGATTTTAGTAACTGCATATTTCAACTAAGTATATTTTGTTTTGGGACTGTCTTATGCATACTGGAGTAGCTTGTTAACGTGTATTTGTTGTTATCTATGACCCCATATTGCTTTCTTGAGCAATTTGTATTTTTAAAACGATTTAGCACCCTGAAGATGACTTTAGAATAAACGTCGAAAGTCTTGGTATCTCCTTTCACTTTCATGAGAGGACATCTTATATTCAGCCATCATTATAAAAGAGGAAGAAATTTCAGCTGCAAACTTCCGAAGGCGAATCAAGGGGACACTCCAAAAGGAACTCAGTCAACAACTCAGCTATCCCTGAGATCAAACCTTCTTAAGTTCAGACTGACTACATAATTGTATTGAGTGATCTACCTTAGTCGTTGCCGCATTAAAGGACAGAAAATGGTTAGAGTAATGGTACAAACATGAGTACAACATTAAACAGAACAAAAAAGTACCTCTTGCCGCAATAACGACATAAAATCTGACAGTTGGGTAAAAACAACTCAATCGCTGTTATATTGGTCAAAGCAGCATTATCACTATATCATTTCATAAGTTTTCTGCTGTAATAGAAACCAAAAATATCGACTGCCTACTGACAAAACGAACCGTTTTACTCTAATGGTCGGTGCTTTGAAGCAATTGCACACCAAAAATATAGGAACAGTAGCAATCTCACCGATTACAGCAGATGAAATAAATTATAGTTTAACAATACAATATAAATGAAGAGGAAGAGCCCCCATTCCGTAACCTGCAGAATGGCTAAACGGCAAACAAAATGAAAGGCTGACATACACAACAAAGTGATGGCTGACGATGGCAATATGTGTATACAGAACTGACTTCGCACGCTCCATGTTAGATCAGGAGGCATCAAAGACTCATCCTGTTAGAAAACATATTCTCAGGCCTAATTATGTGCCTGTATTTAAATTCACATAATACATACAAATATATATATATATATATATATATATATATATATATATATATATATATATATATATATATATATATATATATATATATATATATATATATATATATTCTTATAGGCACTAGGCACTTAACCTTAACTCTCGCGTTTACAGGGGGTTCCTATAGCGCTATCTGGTACACGACTTATGTCGTGGAATGAAAAGTGGGGCTCGCGCAGAAAGTTTCTTTGTAAAAATCGATACGTCCAAACTATAGCTGATATAGGCTTCTGGTTTGTTTTATGATGTCAGCAAATGATTGAATTTTTTCCTAAAGCAATCAAAAAATCTTTGCAAGGCTTAGAAATAATAAAAAAGACGTGAACATAAAATTTTTAAGGGAAATCATAGATATTTTTTTGAAATAATCATGAAAAATATAATAATTAGGTTTCGGGAGTTTATTTTATAAGTAAATTGTGTGGAAGTGTTTGAATTTTCATGTGGAAGCAATCATTTTGCTATAAATGTGTTTGCTAATTAGCTCTTACCGATTAAAAAATGCTAATTTTTTATGGAGTGCAATTTTCAGATTTCCAACCTACTTATGTTGACGTTTCGTATCGTACCTAAGTAAGGAATAAAGATTGAAAAAAAAATAAAGGTGGAATTAGAAAGCAGAATACATTTCCTATAAAACGCACAAAAGAAAAGATATATATATATATTATTAGAATAAAATTGAGCAACTGTCGTTAGATTATGGACAATCTTTTTTTTTCTAAGAAAATATACGGCAACGATTATTATATAGAAACGTTGATATTCTTACATTTTGCTGTTCAGCACGATAAAGTACAAACAATAGCCGTTCGAATGATATATAATACATGCACATTGAAGTTATTTACAGACGCACAAACAGGCGTACAAAAAATTATCTATGCATGCATAAATTCCAGCCGAACTACAGCGTCAACGTATATATATATATATATATATATATATATATATATATATATATATATATATATATATATATATATATATATATATATATATATATGTGTATATATATATATATATATATATATATATATATATATATATATATATATATATATATATATATATATATATATATATATATATATATATATATATATATATATGCTGACATTTTCGTAATTACTCGGTAATAAATAATACTAGAAAAAAAATGAGAAAACTGTGATGGAAAGCTAAATAAATTTCCTATATATGTATTACCTAAAATCAATAGGTGTTCCCAGTAAATAATTGAGCAATTGAAGCTCAAAGATGTAAGTGTCGTTTTTTTCACGTAAAGTCAATTGTTCGCTAAAGATTTTTATATAGAAATATTGTTATTTTTACGTTTTGCTGTTCAGCACGATAAAATACAAAGAATGACCGTTCGGATGATATATAATACATGCACATTGAAGTTATCTACAGATGCACAAACAGGCGTATAAAAAATTACTCACGCACTCGTAAACACTTGGTAATGAATAACGCTAAGAAAAAAGTGAAAATTGCAATGGAAAGCTGAATAAATTCTCTATAAATAGTCCACATAAAAGCATTAAGTGATCCCAGAAAAAATTGAGCAATTGAAGCTGAAAGACGGAAATGTTGTTGAAAGACAGAACTGTTTGTAAAAAAGTAAATTCTTCACTATTTATCTTATCGAAAAACACTTGAAATATTATTCAAAATACTCAACAATCACTTGCAAGCACTTTTATAACAATAACAAAAGCGAAAACACTTCACAAACGCTAAAAAGACGTGCTGAACTCGGTCAAAACAGGAAGTGAAGTGCTTGAGGTGGGGGAGGACTGCGGCGCATGCACAATACCTATCGGTTTCCTGTTTACGTTTTCTTGTAGTTCCAAGATTTGCCCACGCAATGGCGCAGTCCTCGTTTTCTTATGATGACTTTTTTTTTGTGAATTTCCCCCGAAAATAACTCACGGATGACGCGGAAATCGCGGCATCAGAGCATTACGGTAAAAAATTCATTGACGCGGTTTCGCGTCATCGGATCACCAGAGGGTTAACCTAGTGACCGAATTCATGTAAGATGGGCGACCAGTACAATGAGAGTGCAATGGCATCCAATCCAGCATCCCTCTCTCTCAATAGCTCATCCTTTTACCCACTCTGTGCTGCTGTATCTCTGTGCTTTTAGGCTTAAGGGTACAGCCATCGCCATCTTGTGAAAGTTGGCCTGAGGCGACCCCCGCCCAGTCCAGAGAAGCATGGCCAGGAGATTGCCTGTTCTGCTGTTAGGAGCCGTTTTGAGCGGACTTATATTCCCGCTCTACCTCACAGAGGCCGCCATTTGCCTCGTGCTACGTGATACCAATTCTGGGACGCCAACTCACAAAAGGAGTCATCATTTTGGATACCAAAGGTAAATCTAAAACGTACACGGGAATTCGGCGGCCCATTTTCCTTCGAGCATATTCTGTTTTCCTTACTTTTTATCACGAAACCTTCCCAAATTTCCCCGTGGTCTCTCTTTATCACTATATGTCCCACCTTGCACCCCATACATCTCTTCGATGCCAAAGACTTCCATCGTTTGCATGCTTAGTTAATTTCAAGATTTGAAAGTGATACCAAGGCGTCTTTTGTCTGACTGTACTCGTTAAGCATTCGGGTGTGACATTGTAGGGGTTAGGAAAACTCGATAATATATATTTAGGGCTTTAATGCAAGCTGTTCATATAGTTAATTTGACACCTCTCTCTTTCAGAGAGATGTTTTCATCTCAGCTCGTACACCGTCAGCCATCTGTGTTCCACGTATGACGAAACAAGGGATTTTACCTCTCTATGGTACCACCGAATATTTATCATTTCATTTCATATACTGTATTAACACGGGTGCCAATTGTATAACGCTTTGTTGACTATTGTTCTTATTTGTTAAGTAAATGTAGTTAATCATTAACTGAGTATAATTGCGCCATACAGTGACTTGACGAAGAGCGAAATCAAGGCTAGCATTCCCTGTCTTTTCATTCTTAGTATTTTGTATTGCTGTCAGCCATTTTATAGCATTCTGCTGCCAAGGCCGTGGCTGGCAAGTAATATATATATATATATATATATATATATATATATATATATATATATATATATATATATATATATATATATATATATATATATATATATATATATATATATATGGGAACCTAACTTATCTCATTGCCACTTCACAAGTCATATCGCACGCTGTTCAGTTACCATATTACCGGAGGTTACACGTGTCAAAATATGGCAGTTGCGGCGACATGGATCTTCACGAACATATACTGAGTTTTCATTCCAAAAAAGAAACCGAGCCATGGATACAATGCAGAAGGCAACATAAAACGTGCAATTGGTGACTGAGTACACATTCATTATCCTTATGATTTGGTTGAGCTTATTTCTTCGTTATGTTTTCTATCGGATCTACCTTATTTCTATGGTATTCGTTGTTTTTTTATTTTCACATCAGTGTTGTAATCTATAATTGTTTTTTTAGTTTTACGTGATAGTGCACAAATTTTGAATAACGATAAGAGTAATTATAAAAGTAAGACGAATTACTTCGGAATTTTCAAAGTAAGAATCTTAAACGAAGGTGCTGGAAAACTGTTTCGGTCATCCATGTTCGTGCATATGAAAGATAAATAGAAAATAAAAAATTGAAACAAGCTTCTATATTAGACACCAGAAACCCCTAAGTAAGTTGTTCATTTCAGCATTTGTGTAATGTGAAAACCCTTAAGGGAAGATGAACAACTTTTACAACTGCAAATAAAAATTGTACTTGGCGAGAAATAGACACGATGTTGGCATAAATATCCATTTTAAACAAACACTGTAACTAGGAAATGACGTTAACAAATGATCTAAATGTAACTGAATCATAATGGGAAATGTATGGCAATCGGTGGCGTTCCAGAGGGAAACAAATAAAAAGAAATGCCTGCAATCAGCCTCTTACAGTTGAGCACTATGACGTCAACCAAAACCAAATGGCTGTTACCCACCCACGACCAGGCTCGCCCACGCGTGAACGATATCCTTTCAATGGGATCCCATCGAATGATCCATTAGGTGATCGATTTCTCATCAATGTATTTCGTGTGATTTGTAATGGCAATGGACCGTAAGAAAGAAGGCTTCGATAATTGGGTCATTTCTCTTCCAGCAGGTTACGGTTACGCAACAAAACGAGATGTAATTTTATGGGGTTAAAAACGTCTTTGTCTCCATTTGTAAGCCTTTCGCTTACGCTAAAGCAACCTCCGACTCGCGATCCGATCACTTCCATGATTTCTAAAATCACACACAGTAGCATTTTGTCTAGGAGGCGGTGAGCATCAGACGTGCGTGACGATGCTCTTGCTTGCAGAATGAACGAAACCTATCGCTTTCCTTTAAAAGTTGGTTGAGCTCTACACGAAAAATGCCACCGGCTGAAAACAAGAGTCCCAACTGTGAATCACACAGAGAAGAGGATAAAGATTGGATAGGATGCGAATGCAATCAGTGTTATCATAAGAGGAGTGTCTTTCAGACGATAATGGTGGTGATCATAAAATGAACCCAAAGTAACACTATCCTAATCAATTCGATTAAGCTTCTTTCTTGGAGGAAGAATGTATTAAACTGTGTGATGCAACAGCTGTGCTGGAGAACGATATCAAGTTGCGATTTACCTGTATGCATGGCTGTGCTTGAAAACATGTGGGCCGAAGTATTTTAAATTTGGTAATCTCCTAATGGAGAATGAAACAAATGATTGTCTTTAGTACTGAAATTTTAACTTTTGCTATGAAGTTAAGGAAAAAAGTTATTGGAAACAGTTAACGTATGTTTTGGATATCTACGAGAAGAAAACGGCGTTGGCAATGCACTTAAGGTATTCCAATTATAAATTTTGTTGTTAAATTTGCACACAGAAACATTAAAGATGATACAACGACTACACTAGGCTAAATGATAGAGATAGAAAGTGCAATAAAATCTTCGGGAACTGACACCAAAATTAGTGTCGTTACGTCTACTCCACAATTTTAACGCTTTTTACATTGTACTTGCGAACTCTGCTGCTTATAAGTTAAAAAATAGTGTGCAGCAAATATTCTAGGGCTTCCTCCCATACATTATTATTATTATTATTATTATTATTATTATTATTATTATTATTATTATTATTATTATTATTATTATTTCATTTTTTATTATTACTGTGATTAATATCATTGTACAGTTTTGCTATTTTCAATCTTCATATTTAGCCTTTTGGACCCGGCTTCTGTAACCACGTAAGGTCCCTAGCTGGAAATTAATTGTATGCAACCTGTTTTTTTAATAGTTATCTTTTTTATGTTTTCTTGACTACTATTCTCAGTTTTATTACTGTCATAACCATTATTATGAATGTTATATTTTACACAGTACTTCTTCAGCAACCGTGTGGATGTTGCCTATTTATCATTTTTTATCGTGTTACCTCATGTATCTAGATTGTGTATGTTATTGTCTCTACTTTGTGTATTCCATGTATATGGCTTTGAGCTGAAATAAAATCTACCTCCTTAATCGATGCCTGGGAAAGTCATGAGTGTATTAATGTCTATGGCAGATAAATTCCAAATAGAGTCCCCCAGAAGGACAGAACCACAAGATGAACCCCAAAGTTTGAGGCAAGTTACGTGAAAGCTAAGTTTCAATTCTCGGTTTTTCACCCGGAGGCGAGGCCCCTCTGACCTTACATGGAATTAGAAATTATTTCGCGATCTTGCAAAATCCTAGGATCCAGTTAAAATGTCACATTCTCTGACAAAGTTAACAAATCTAGTTAATAATTCGACATACAATATTTCATTACTTTTGTTTAATGAGAGTGGCGGGGCTAGGGACATTGGACTATATTGCAAATTCTAAATAATTAATTATATTCACACACATATATATATATACACAATAGGGAAGAGTTCTTTTGTTTAAGACAAAAAATAGAGGGGGAAAAATATCAAAATATCAATGCACTCCGTTAGCGAGAGAGAGAGAGAGGGGGGGGCGGGTGCTAAATAACTGCAACAATAACGCAAATCTTTCTCAAATATAACTACGGAAAGGGAGATTTACATAAGCGAGGATTTCTACGACAAACCATCGATTGAGATCATCGAAGCGTGACGAGATTTTTCATTAGCTCTCTCTCTTCTTTGAAAGAGAAAGTAAAAAAAATGAAATATCGAATTCCTTTGTATTTTTCGAGATTATGTAAATTCCAAGGTAAGTGCAGGGCACCGTTTTATGTTTGAGAGCGACAGAAAGAGTTTTCCTTGGTAATTTTAAGGATTATGCAAATTCATAAACAATTCTTGGGCCCGCAGTATGCAAATCCACAAAACCCTGAGAGAGAGAGAGAGAGAGAGAGAGAGAGAGAGAGAGAGAGAGAGAGAGAGAGAGAGATTATTCGTATCTTTAACAATTATGCAAATCCAACAATGAATGTTGAACACGGTAAATGAAAATCCTCAAATGTCTTTCGTTAAGAGAGAAGAGAGAGAGAGAGAGAGAGAGAGATTATTCGTATCTTTAACAATTATGCAAATCCAAAAATGAGTGTTGAACGTGGTAAATGAAAATCCTTAAATGTCTTCCGCTGAGAGAGAGAGAGAGAGAGAGAGAGAGAGAGAGAGAGAGAGAACAATGGCGTCTAGATAAATAATAGAACCAGGAGAGTCCGTAGGCGTATACTGTAGACTCAAGGGCTGTGAAATTTGAAGGGCGTTGCGTAGGCCCAGACAAAAGAAGAAACAGGGCAGACACGACGTTTATGCTTTGTATTTTCTAGTTCCCTCACAGAGTTGGTGTCTGACCGATGCGCTTGATTTCTCCTCGAGTTTTCTGATATAATATATATATATATATATATATATATATATATATATATATATATATATATATATATATATATATATATATATATATACACACACACACACACACACACACACACATATATATATATATATATATATATATATATATATATATATATATATATATATATATATATATATATATGTTAACAGTAACTTCCTTCCTTGGGATTTGAACCAGAGATCACTGAGGCAGTATCTGGGAGCTTCATTCACTCAGCTACAGAGGGGACTGGAGAACTGAGGAGAGGGACCAGATATGCAATTGTATATATTTGGTATCAGAGGGCACAAATGCACACTTATCTATGACTCCAAGCCCCTCCTACCCCGCCCCACCGGGAGTGAGCGGAGACATTCAATCCTCCCCCCAATGAACCCGAGATGGGACACATATTACAAGTATGCAGTACCGACTGAAAATAGATTAAATAAGAAATATATGTGAACTCTCACTGCTGGTGGAGCTGGGAGAGGGTGAAATCACAATTCAGAGCAAAGTGATGCCCACTACGGTACTGTTCATATGCAGCTGCATATCTGGTTCTTCCCGTTTTATACCATTTTTATATGCACTAATTGTCGCCAAGGAAGGAAGTTATCTTTAGCATGCTCATCATGTTTACTTGTTTCATTTTATGTTTATTCAATTGCAGTCTTGCCATGTACTTACGTTGGTTCATCTGTTTTATATATGAGTTTTCTATCCTGCAGAACTTTACTTTTCGTGTCAATGGCTTCTGGTTTCTTACATAATAATGATCGTGCATTATCACTGGTAACAACAATCATAAACAGGCAAATACACTCATACGGTTTATTACAGAAACAGAAAAGAATCTTCCTGTCGTTCTGTTTCTACATCCTGTAAAATCAGCTAATGTAAATTGCAGTTAATCTTCGCTGTAGTGACTAACGGATGATTTCCTCATGTCTGAATGTACAAATCACGTTTAGCATCTACCGGTATCCCTCTTTGTTTAACAAAAACACGATAAACAAAAATGTTGGTATCCTTGACGATGATAACGCTGTAGTACAAACACCTGATGATGTTGAAGACAGAATAAGGAAAGAAGGAATAAAACAGAGCACAAAATCTTATAAACACATACAAAAAAAAGAAGAAAATCTGTGGGGCTCCAGCTACCTTTCCATACCCTTATCGCTATCAAGGGTACCATTAAAACTCTTCTTCAGTCGACAAATAAAGTTTAAAAAGTTTATGGCTTTCAATCCCAGAAGGATTAGAAAATAGAGTGCTTATCGATATTTCTCCTTCTATTCAAATCTTTTTGTTCAACTTCTTCTTGGTTTTTGTGAACCTCTTTCGAAAAAACTACACAGTTACGTTTAAATCATGTATAGCAACCATTATTATTATCGTCGATAAAGAGTATATAACGGCGGGTCGAGACGTTACGTATCATCTTAAAGAACAGATCAAGGTATTTCGTTACTTCATAATTACATAGGAGCCAGTGGCGGGAGACAGAGACGGAGGCTAGACGACGACAAGTACAAAAACAGAATTTATAGATTATCTTTATAATATACAAAATAATAAATATGTGGATACTGGTTACAAGTGATCATCATTACTGCTATCATTATTATGACTTTTATTATATATTCAATAAACGAAAAAATTAAAGTACAAATTATATTACAGCAATATTAAGAATTATCTTTATCAAAACGATCATTACCACGGCTAACACTTACCGTTCTCATTCATAAGCCAGGGGCCGGGAAATAAAAAAAAAGTAAAAATTCTGTTCGCACCTTGGAAAAAATGGCAGAGTTGAACTACTATTGTCAGATTTTTATTACATGAAAGGGCATGCTATGAATTCTTGGAAATCTAAAGAGAAGAAGGAATTTTAGGGGTGATTCTGAGAGACAGAGCAAACAATAAAAAACAGACCCTCAAGCTTGGGCCAGGAGACAAATGCAATCAATAAAATAATCGCTGGAAAATATTTGTAAATCATTCTTACTTCACGATAAAGTCTCGCTCTCTTTGGAGTTCAAATCTTAGCAGCTAATCTTTTCCATATCCTTCTCTATACTTTAATCTAGAATAACATCAATAATTTCGAAGACTGAAGTACGATATTAGAACCTCAAAACGGTTATGACAAGGAAGCAAAAGCTCCTAAGGATCTTGGTAGCACAGCTGATTTCAGTTGGACGTCATAGTGCGCTGTCCCGAGTTCGGAAGTCGCTCAGAGTTTCGTAGATTTCATCGGCAATACGACCTTACTGTTCTTCTGAGCTAGGGATGGAGCTGGGCGGACCCATAATTACGCCTGAGTCATTAGGAGCCACTGGCTGGTTCTTCTTGGTCCCAAGTTGGGTGGGGAAGGGATCTGGGTTGTGGTCAGAATTATGTGCATTTCTTTCTAGGACAGTGTGTGATAGCGCGCTGACCTGCCTCTTGCCTCCGCCACTTATGATCGACTTTACAAAAGAAGAATAAAATCCAGCCCGGTACAATGAAAGCTGTCTTAGACTTTTTGTCAATACACCTTTATTTAGACCCTAATATGCATGGGTCAGGAGCTTCCTATCTTCCAAACAGCTTAGTTATTAATACTGCTATAATGCTAAATTGAGAAAAATGCTATATGTTCTGCTCAAACTCACCATTTACCACGTAGTAAATTCAAAGAAACGTGGGTGATTAATTATCACGATAACCTAAAAAAAAAAGTTGAGTTTTTATTTAATTCTACCTATGCTTATTAATTTTTACCTTCTAACGCAGCCGGATGCAACTTTGCATATGACATAGGCTCTAACTGAAGCACTAAGATCTTTGGAGTGTTTACAATAGTTTTGCCAATATAATTATACTCATTGGTAAAACCTTTACCCAAACTATTCATTCACTATACTGATATGTGGTTTTGCTTTGTTGCTAATTTGGCTTACTTTACTAGTCTCTGCCTTATATGTGTATATATACTCGTATATATATATATATATATATATATATATATATATATATATATATATATATATATATATATATATATATATTGCATATATATACACATTTATTCTAACTTGAACGATAAAATCATACAGAACTTTCAAACTTTCTGCTGTACCAATTAAAACTTTGTTTTGGTATTTAGTGGGCTTTGCATTGGCTGGTCTGCTAACATTTCCCTCCTATAGGCTTATGTATGTGCATATACGTACGCATACAAACACAGATATATATATGTGTGTGTATACTGTATATGTGTATTTATGTGTATATATGTCTGTGTGTGTAATTAGAGATAGACAGATAGATGCTGTATCGTTCCTTCTGGAACCAGAGATGATATTTTCTAGCTCTTCCATTTCCATTCTACAGCAAGAGCACAAAATTAGTAATTTCCACTTTGTGGGGAGTTTGTTAGATATAACTCTCTTTGCCCCAGACCGGAGAACATCACGAGAAGATACAGCTCTAGGCAACGCTCTTTCTTCACGGGGTGAGGTGAAACATTTCATATAAAATAGTCAGGATATTTCATTACTTCGCTGTTTTAAATCTGTTGCTATTCCACGAAGGAAATGAAATCGAAACAGACCCGATTTAGGCATGTGACCTGGTATACATACTCAAACGTACATACATAACTCGTATATCATTGATGAACTAATCATAAACAGAAATGGAAATAATAAAATAAAATACCAGAAAACTGGAACAACTAAATTAGTAACAATACCAACAAACTTGGTGCAAAATCAATATAGTCGTGCAAGTTTGCATATGTTACAATATTTATCAAAAATCTGCGTAAAATGCGTTACAAAGTTTACTATTTTAAACTCCTGGTATATCATTTACTTCCATACACACATAAACGCGCACACACACAAACAAACACATATATACATTTTGGAGCCATAAATCTAAAAAGCATACCTAAAGTCCCTAAGACCACTGGCTCGCTCTTCAAGTTTGAAGGTCGGCTCTGCCCTTTGATGACGTCGGGCGTCGTTTATGAATACACTTGTCCCCAGATACTGTAATCTGTGAAAATATATTGGATCTACCCGGCGTCTTCTCAGGTCAGGGCCGATTCTCATCAGGGCGTTAGTTATAGAACCAGAGGTGCAAACTATCTAACTTTAAAACTTCTTATATTAGGAACCACATTATTAAATGTAAAACTACCATCAAATATGAAGATTTTAAAATTACTGGTCAAACAAAGGAACCCAACGAACTGTTGATTTTGGACGATTAAGTATAAAATTACAGTTCCGACTCTAAACAACATTCCTCTGCTGTCCCGTTGTTTTTAGCCTAAGTTTTCTGTCATTCTT
>NC_089749.1:35879569-35897069 GCF_040412425.1 Macrobrachium rosenbergii | reverse complement strand
TATCTGATTACTGGTATTGCCCATGTTTGTATGGCTTTCATTATGCTTCCGACGTTGAGTTTTGATTTGAGTATCGCCTTAAATCTCTGCATATATTCGTTCCTGATCGCATCCTTCATCTCTTGGCATTTTATACCCTCACCTTCTATTATTTCTAAGTATTTGTATCCTGTCTCATCTATTATTATTATTATTATTATTATTATTATTATTATTATTATTATTATTATTATTATTATTATTAGAATATTCACGTGTGTATGTAACAAGCAAGAAGTCCACTCAGTCATTATTATTATTATTATTATTATTATTATTATTATTATTATTATTATTATTATTATTATTATTATTATTATTATTAACTTTTCAGCCTTGCACAACTGACACCCACAAAACAGAAAGCCGAACGTAAAAAAGAAAAATAAGAGTTACGAAAAATTATATGTAAAAACAGATGGGACAATATTATTCAATTATTCAATTAGCAAAGATTGATTGATCGGAAACCGTTACATGGCGCGCCAATACTTTAGGGGAACCTAGCGTCTCAATGGGTTATCCAATGTGGCTGCCGATTTTAGGTTTCGTGTGCAATTATTGTCTGGACTTGATGTCACTTTTGGTAGTGGCCAAAGGTCACAGTGAAGCCTGTGAGCCCGAAAGTGAGCAAGAGAAGCCTCCCAAGGAATCCTGTCATGTGGTCCATAGTGTATCTTTACATATTGTAAGGTATTACGGTATTTCTATTGTTTGAATTTGTAACAGCCTTTTGTGGCTTGTTTGAGTGTTTTTTGTTGCGTTGGTGCGAGGCCACGTTTGCCGCCCGCTCTTTTTTTAGATACAGTTAAGGTTAGCACAGCAGCAGATCATTATCTCGATAGCGACAGATGATGTTACTTGTTGGCCGCTGCAGGTCGAGGAGGAGATCGTTCTGCAGGTCGAGGATGAGGTCGTTATGTAAAGGACTCGACAGCAACAGGTGTTGGTTACCTGTTGGCCGTTGCAGGTCGAGGAGGAGATCGTCCTGTAGGTCGTCCTTCCCTGCAGGTCGAGGTGGAGATCGTCCTTCCTGCAGGTCGAGGAGGAGATCGCCCTTCCTGCAGGTCGAAGTGGAGATCGTCCTTCCTGCAGGTCGAGGAGGAGATCGTCCTTCCTGCAGGTCGAGGTGGAGATCGTCCTTCCTGCAGGTCGAGGTGGAGATCGTCCTTCCTGCAGGTCGAGGAGGAGATCGTCCTTCCTGCAGGTCGAGGAGGAGATCGTCCTTCCTGCAGGTCGAGGAGGAGATCGTCCTTCCTGCAGGTCGAGGTGGAGATCGTCCTTCCTGCAGGTCGAGGCGGAGATCGTCTTCCTGCAGGTCGAGGTGGAGATCGTCCTTCCTGTAGGTCGAGAAGGAGATCGTTCTGCGGGTCGAGGAGGAGAACGTCCTGTAGGTCGAGGAGGAGATCGTCCTGCCGGTCGAGGAGGAGACGTCCTGTAGGTCGAGGAGGAGATCGTCCTGTAAGTCGGGGAGGAGCTCGTCCTGCAGGTCGAGGAGGAGATCGTCCTGCAGGTCGAGGAGGAGATCGTCCTGTCGACCATTGACTTGTAGGTCGAGGAGGAGATCGACCTGTAGGTCGAGGAGATCGTCCTGTCGTCCATTGACCTGTAGGTCGAGGAGATCGTCCTGCAGGTCGAGGAGGAGATCGTCCTGTAGGTCGAGGAGGAGATCGTCCTGTCGACCAATGACCTGTAGGTCGAGGAGGAGATCGTCCTGCAAGTCGAGGAGAAGATCGTCCTTTAAGTCGGGGAGGAGATCGTCCTGCAGGTCGAGGAGGAGATCGTCCTGCAGGTCGAGGAGGAGAGCGCTAGTTGGGTCTTTAGTGTGGAGTTGCTACTTGGAATAGCAGGTGTTAGCAGCTTTTTGAAGTCTACGGTTCAAGGATGGTTAAACCATAGCCATCGGTGGAGGATTCATCCCTGTGACAGCTGAGGTTGTAATTATGTGTGAGAAAGCTACGGTTTGTTTTATTTTTGTTGATTATGTGTATGCTGCTGAGCGCTGATTATTTACATGTCATTATTTGTGATGATGATGAGCAGTGCATGGCTCAGGATGTGATAGGGTGAGCAGGTGTGTGGCTCTGATGTCGGGCAAGTGTATGGCTCTGGTAATTTGATTGTGACATGCTTTGCTTTTGATGGTGTCGGGCAAGTATATGGCCGTGGTTGTGTAATTGTGTTACGCTTTATTATTTCATGAGCTTTGATTTTCGACTGCTGCTGTAATATTCATTTTGAATATTTTTTTTTTTTTTGCTAAACCCTTAACTCACCTGTAAACTGACATGAACAGAACTTAGAGTTAATAAATAGGTTTAAGGTGTTTTGGTTGTTCAGTTTGCTCACTCCTCCCTGTCTTGTCCTTGGGCTTCCTGGTCACTTCAGTCCCGGTCCTAACTTAACTGAGGATCTGGTAGAACCAAGTATGGTTCTTGACATATATGTATATATATATTGTGTGTATACATATATAATATATATAATTATATATGTATACTTATATAATTATATGCATGTATGTACATAATAGTTATTAAATGTTATATTTTTTTATTTATACATTGCGGTATTTCTCTTTTCTTTCTCTTTTGCGCTAATTTTTTGTTTCTCATTTGACAATTTTTAGTTTGTCGAGGCTTGTATTGCGAGTTCATGCCCTTGGCGTGTATCATGAATTCTTACGCAATTTCAATAATGATAATGGTAGAACTATATAGTAGCTCCGCGGCGGCGATTTCCTTCTAACTTAACTTTTTCCACAGTTTTTTGGTTGCTAATTATGAATTTACCTTTAATTTTTGGCGCTCGAGTGTAATTAACCTGTAATTAACCCCTGAAGTCCATCCAACAAGGGGTTTCCATACGCGATCTTCAAAAGACAGAGCACGGGTATATAGCCTACGTCTGTTTCGAACGGTTCATATCTCGTCGGGCAAGTGCAATAACTTGTTAACGTATGGGTACCCCCCCAGGCCAGTACTAAACACGGCGAAAGGACATTCCATTTGGCCGACAACAAACAGACGCACCGCTAGTATCAGAACCCCTAAAAGTGTAGAAAAAACCAGCTGAAAAGGTAAAAACAGGCGCGGAGCTAATATATAGAATTACCATAATAATAATAATAATAATAATAATAATAATAATAATAATAATAATAATAATAATAGAGAGAATTAGTTTTTACAAACTTGTCACTCATTAACAAAAAAAAAATAATAAATAAATAAATAAAATTCCCATTATTTCAACAGTGCTTTACCAGATGGATAAGGTTTGCTGGTTAATGATTCATTGACTGCTTAGCTTCTGTGAACTGGAGTGACAAAAAAATAGTTTATTAAACTGACCACAAACAGGGGCACCCTCGATTTGGCTGTTAAAGTATGAATGAGACAGTTACCATCGCCTTTGGAATCACTCCTTGTTAGGGGAACGACGTAATATTAAAAGGTTATCCAAGGGTTTTTTCATAACTGATAAAACTGTGCTTGATTTGTGCCTGAAACTTTGGAGTTTCCTTTTTTTTTCTGTTTCTTGAGAAATTTAACCCTGCCATTATCAGTCTTTTTGCCCTTCCCGGTCTGTTCAATGTAAAATAAATTAACCGATAAAATTCAGCACGGCTTATACCTGAAACTGTGGAATTTCCTTTCTTCTTCTGTGCTCCTTGGGAAGTTTAACCCTGCCATTATCAGTCTTTTTGCCTTTCTCGGTCTGTTCAGTGTAAAAAAAATTAACTGATAGAATTCAACACGGTTTATACCTGAAACTATGGAATTTCCTTTCTTCTTCTGTGTTCCTTGGGAAGTTTAACCCTGCCATTATCAGTCTTTTTGCCTTTTTTAGTCTGTTCAGTATAAAAAAATTAACCGATAGCATTCAGCACGGGTTATACCTGTAACTGGAATTTCATTTCTTCTTCTATGTTCCTTGAGAAGTTTAACCCTGCCATTAAGTCTTTTTCCTTCTCGGTCTGTTCACTGAAAAGCAATAATACAAATAAAATTGAGTGAATAGTGCATCTGTATAAAACTGTTCACTGCCAAGGTTGATCTTTCCCAGCTCTTCCATTGCTATAAATAACGCATTGAATGCGCATATCGACTGTCAGGCAGCAAATCCGGGAGGATTTGTGCCTATTTGAGGAGAATTTCCTGGGTTTCAGTGCTCTGTAGCGTAAAGCGAAACTATGAATTATCTTGTGTCTGTAAGCTTTGTAGAACAACGCATACACTCGTAACTCGCATATTATTATTATTATTATTATTATTATTATTATTGTTATTATTATTTAAAAGATGAACCCTATTCATATGGAACAAGCCCACCACAGGGGCCACTCATTTTTAATTGATTAATTTTTCAGATATTTATGTTTTCTTTAGGGATTTTTACGCATAACTTAACTGCTGGAGTTCAAGAAGAGGCCCCCCTCCCTTCTTTGGGACTAAGTCCAGCTTAATCCAAATAACAGCGGTTACTCATGGAGGTTTAAACTAATGTCCTCATTCTCATTCAGCATTCCAGTAGCGTTTGTTCTCCGTGTGAGAATATTTATGAATGTGTATTTACAGCACCTTTCAGCGCTGTTTCTCTCTCTCTCTCTCTCTCTTCGCTATGAAATTATTCCATGTGATTTTTTTTTTATTGTGTGCATTTCCACCTCCTTTCAGCAATCTCTCTCTCTCTCTCTCGTCTGCGTGTGAGGTTATGATCCTGTGTATTTGCAGCATCTTGCAGCTCTCTCTCTCTCTCTCGTCTGCGTGTGAGGTTATGATCCTGTGTATTTGCAGCATCTTGCAGCTCTCTCTCTCTCTCTCTCTCTCTCTCTCTGTGTGTGTGTGTGTGTGTGTGTGTGTGTGCTCTGAAATTACTCCATGCATCACATTTTGTATTCGTTTTCTCTTTCTCTTTGTTAAACATTTGCCAGTACCAATTTATCTCTCTCTCTCTCTAACAGTTCCACATTTACCATAACGTGTATTTTATCTTTCTTTTCTTTCCTCTGTACTCCCTCGATCTTTCCCTGTTCCATCTATATATTACATGTATTTTATCTTTTTCATTTCTTTCTTCTGTTCTCTTTCGACCCCCACCCATGTTACGTAAAAAGGGAAAAAGTAAATGAAAATCGATCGCAGCGTCTTTCATCCCAATCTGTCTGCGTCCTATTATTTTTATTTGCTCTGAACTGCAAATTTCTTAGAAACTGATCTTCCATTGATGTCTAATTTAGACGGTTTTTTTTTTAACAAATTTGCGCCCGGATTATTGTTCTAGTTTCTTCAAGTCTCTTGTTAATCATCCGTTCTTTGAGATGATCGATTTTTATTATTATTATTTTTTTGATTCAGGATGTGTTACCACTCTGGTTTTCAGCAAGTCCTTTGGGATAAGTGTGCCAGGCCCACGCCCTTCTTCATACTGGTTGCGACTCTCTCTCTCTCTCTCTCCGGCTATAACTACTGCAATAATACCCGAATCATAAATGAGCGCTTTCATAAAAATTTAATTTCCAGAATAGCTGAAACTAGGTTTAAGCTCTTTCTGTGTTGCTCTGTTGTCTTATAATTTACAAATTCTCTCTCTCTCTCTCTTCAACTTCCAACAATGAATGATCACGTGATCATAGCAAGAAAGGCTGGTCACCACTTATTTTATTAAAGGAAAATGTAACCTTCAGTAATTTCCCTTTAGCCATGTAATACACACACACATACTTATATACATTATATATATAATATATGTACATATATATATATATATATATATATATATATATATATATATATATATATATATATATATATATATATATATATATAAATATACATATATACACACACGTGTATATTTACACACAGACACAAACCCACACACACACACACACACACATATATATATATATATATATATATATATATATATATATATATATATATATATATATATAATATATATATATATATATATGTACCAAATACTCAACAGCTTATTTGTATAAGTTACAATCAGTTGAAAGTGATATGAAGGAAGAGAATATATGCTTTAGATGAGCGTAAACTCTCTCTCCTCTCCTGATATCTTCTACCGTCATAATGGCCGTGGTAGCCGTGACACCAGCTTGTGCCGTTCAATCGGTCTATCGGCGATACCTTACCCCAAGATGCCAAACCATCTATACTCGGTTTTTTTTACCGAGGCACATTTGCACCGAATCGCAGGGGTGCCCTTTTAGCTCGGAAAAGTTTCCTGCTAGCTGATTGGTTGCAAATATTTTGTCCGAATAGCAACATTGTTTTCAAATAATTACTAAGTAATGTGAATCGAAACTTATTTACTAACCTAAATTTCTCCCACAGATATATGTTTTGTCAATAAATAATGTTAACGAATAAAGAGTTTATAAAGGATTGTGATGGTAAGTCTAAATTTAATAACAACACACGCCGAAGTCAACGACAGGAGCTTGCTTTCGGATGCACGCTACATAATTTTTACTTTTCACATATTTTAACACCAATTGGGATAAACTACACTAAGCATAAGAAAAACATGTTATTATAAACTTTCTTTGAATACCAGAATCTACTAAAAACATGGAATTAATAAAACTCGCTATTAGTGAAAACTTCCAGGAGGTAAAAGGAACAGCCTGTGGCATTAGATAAAATTTAGATAAAATTACCTAGATAAGTAGGCCTAGTTATTCATATGGTATCCACATGCCAGCAAATGTTGATGGGCAAGAAAACTTTTCAGATACATAATCTTTTATAGGCTTTTGTGCTGAAGCCTTTTTGTTATATCATTATGATAAATATGATGATAAATATGAAGACATTTTTTTTCTTTTACATAATAATAATGTACTTCCCTTATTATGGCTTTATTTCTTGCACAGATTTCAAACTAGGTAGCCTGTGTCTATGTGTCTTACACCATTTTTTGACAATTGCAATAAAATTTGCTTAACTTTTTAAGGTAAGAGTAACAGTAAACAGTAGCTGATGCTTGATATGTTAAGCTTAGGTGTGTAGGCCTATGATGTAAGTTCGTATAGAAAGGATTTGCTAATTTTGTCGTAAAGGTATAGATTCTATTAATAGCACCATTTTCGGTTTGAGGATACTGTAGTGTTCCATAAATTGCATAAAAATCATAATTAAACGAATTCATAATTTCACCGAGTTACAACGCGATACCCCCTCCCCTCCCTTCCATCCCCGCCTCGGTATTTGACAGTAGACGCATATATCCAGCTAATCCTTAAAATGTATATGACTGTGTATAGTACATATTCTACTCAGTCACATATTCTTTTACTTCTCAAAATATCCGCAGAAACTCGTGTTAACCTTATATGTGTCCTGAACAGAAGCAAAATAAGAAAAAAAGTTTTCTTATCTTGCATTGTCTGCTGTAACTTACATGAAAGAGTAAGTTGTTAATGTCTGCGAAATATATTTTTATTAGCGTGCACCTACAAAAAGAAGCACAGAAACTTTTTCATTGCAGATATAGTCATTAAAGTAATCTAAGTAACGTAACACTGATTTCAACATTTACATAAATCAGGAAAAAGCTGCAATGACATAAATCAGGAAAATGCTGCAATGACAATCACCTGTGATAGTTTTTCCCTTGGCCGCCGCAGGCTGTTCCTTTTACCTCCTGGAAGTTTCCGATAATAGCGAGTTTTACTAATTCCATGTTTTTAGTAGACTCTGGTATTCAAAGAAAGTTTAAAATAACATGTTTTTTCTTATGCTTAGTGTAATTTATCCCGATTGGTGTTAAAATATGTGAAAAGTAAAAATTATGCAGCGTACATCCGAAAACAAGCTCCTGTCGTTGACTTCGGCGGGTGTTGTTATTAAATTTAGACTTACCATCACAATCCTTTATAATCTCTCTATTTGTTAACATTATTTATTGACAAAACACATATCTGAGGAGAAATTTAGGTTAGTAAATAAGTTTCGATTCACATTACTTGGTAATTATTTGAAAGCAATGATGCTATTCGACAAAAATATTTGCAACCAATCAGCTAGCAGGAAACTTTTCCGAGCTAAAAGGACACCCTGCGATTCGGTGCAAATGTGCCCGCAAAAAACCGAGTTAATTCCTATTTTTCCGAACTGTTCCACATGCTCCTGTTTCGTTGTCACTTGAAATACTTGAGCAGTTTTGGGCTGCAATATAATTATCGAAATACAGGATGTGATGTTTTCCGAATGCGAGGCCATAAATGTTTTTACCACAAGACCAGATACCCCTAGATCCTCATCTACCAATATCTCTGTATCTTTTCCAGTATAGATTATATAATCGACAATATAATCCGTTTTGGCATCCCACAAAGTTCAAATATTTTCACTCCAAATCGACTTCTTTTATAGGATAGTACTACTTGAAACTTAGCCTTCCCTTCCATAACATTAAACTTTCATCTATGCATAAATCCTGGAAAGGTTGAAAATTTTCCCGGAATTTTCTACGCACACTGTCGAGCACGGGTTTAATTTTTTTTAGTTTATTATCTGGGCTTGTTTCCTGTGAATTATCAACGAAATGTAGAACCCGTAGATTTGAAGAAATCTGTCCCTTGCCATCAGCCTTCCTCACTCCTTTTTGTCTCGAATGTCTCAAGTAGTCAGTAATCTACGATGCGATGTTTACCATATGCGACATGATCATAATCACACAAGGAACCGTATCATTTCCTCCTGTAACCTGAGCAAATTTCCGCAATCTTTGCTTTCTGCATCTCTAGCATATCAACAAGGAATCTCTGATAACGGTTTTGTCTCTTCAGCAATCAGCCCCATAAATTCGTTGTCGAAATTTAAAAAAATAGTCTACTTCCTTTGAATTTTCATTCATTACATTTCGACGTAAATACCACTGCCACTGCTGTCAAATATATATGAAATCTCTGGGCTGGAAATTTGCACAGCAGCCTCCCTCATGCCTGGGTCACTTCGCTGTCTCCGCCTTCTTTTGACACCTTGGCTTTCATTTGTAGGTGGCAGATTTTTCGTCATTTTCACTGTCAGTTGATATTTCCTCACTGTCTCTTGTACCAGGATATAGTATCCAACATTTCCTTCTAAATCCAGTTCATTTTCATATCCGAAAATGAGTCGAAAGAATCTATAAAATAATTTGCTCCTCGTCGAGCTCTTCTCTCGATCTGCCGGCAGTCAACTCGAGGATGTCGTACCCTTGACCCCGTCACTCCTGTGACATCTTGATGAAGACTAATGAATTTTAGGAAACACGTGAATTTATGAAATTCACTGTATGGCAACTGACAGACTGTTACCATATCAAAGAAAAAGAGGCCAGTATTTCAATCATCAGTCCTTCACATAAAAGAAATTACCGGTGCTCGTATACGACACAACAGTGTTCAGGCGGTTATTAAATGCGTCATTATACGTTACAACCAGAAATCAAAGAGGTTAATATTCATAGAACACTCCTGACTTTTTAAGATGGCATAATGAGAAAATTAAGAGGCATGACCTTGCTAGTGTGGTTGAAGATGTCAAAAGTGCTGAAAAGGTAAGGTAAAGGTTTTACCATTCCAGAAAGTGAAAAGAATGCAATGTAAATGTGAACGAATGCTAGTAGAAAGCCTTCTGTAGGTGTATGGGTCAGCTTTTGTGGAAATTTTCCAGGAGGTTTAGTCTCAGTCAGCAGTTAAAATGTTGTTATGCCGGTGACCGTTGTCTTGCTTTTCTACTCTTTGAAATATGTACACAAAGGGCAAAATGGCCTAATGTTTAATGTGATTTATCTATATATATATATATATATATATATATATATATATATATATATATATATATATATATATATATATATATATATATATATATGTATATGTATATATATATATATATATAACTATAATACTTTGCTATATATATATATATATATATATATATATTTATTATATATACATATATATATATATATATATATATATATATATATATATATATATGTATATATATATATATATATATATATATATATACTATATACTATATATATATATATATATATATATATATATATATATATATATATATATATAACTCTTTATACTCTACACATATATATATATATATATATATATATATATATATATATATATATATATATATATATATATATATATACATATACATATACATATACATATACATATACATATACATATACATATACATATACATATACATATACATATATATATATATATATATATATATATATATATATATATATATATATATATATATATATATATATATATATATATATATATATATATATATATAATATATATATATATATATATATATATATATATATATATATATATATATATATATATATATATATATATATATCAGAAAATACAGCATTTAATAGTAATGTTAATATTATATAGTGTGATGAAAGAAGTGCTGTAAAGATGGAACTGGGGCAAGCCGTCACTTGCAGAATCGTTGTATTCAGCAAATAGTTGGTCATCTCAGCAGTTAACCTGATGAACACACGATATTGGCTCTGTCATATGACCGAGTTGGTATGTGCGTACATGAGTTCATACGTTAGAAATCTAGATTTTGTGTCTAATTCTGCCCAAAAATTAGTCCGATCGTTCATTAGCGAACTAGCGAATCGTGAAGACAGTATCTTTGAGTGTTGCAATCTCTTAGAATTGGCAGAATAAGGTACAGTCAGACTCTTCGTTTTTTTTTTCTTTGTGAAGTGTGGACTTATATTTTTATCATGTTTCAAGACATTTTTGAACTTGTGTGGGAAGTGGGACGTAGCCTTTACCATTTCAATATTCTATTTTATTGTGTTCTATATTTTACCAGTATATACTCATGCATTTAGACTTTTCATTATTATGTTTTTGCACTTGCATATTTTTGGGAGAAGTATTATTTGTGTGAATTCCTTCGACAGATGTCGGTGGTGGTGGCGTGGTGAGAACATATGTGAGAGAACATGATGTTATCATGTTGGTGTGATCATAGAGAATACATTTGCAAAACCTTTGCAATGTATATAATTTTTATGTGGTAGACTTTGAGACTAGACTGAACACAAAGTCTATGATGGAATATGTGAGAGTTTGGATTTACAGGCCATTGGCAAGTGATGGAGACTTTTAGTCCAGGATTAGATTATTCTTACTTGACAATTTCATTTATGATGCAATCTTTGCTTTGTTTATTCATTACTTGTTGGGTTGCTTTAAATAATAAATCTATTTTGTAGGAAAGATTGATCAGCAGAATGACCCATTTCATTTCTTTAATGTGGAATCTTTGATGAGGCAAGCCAGTGCTGAGAGAAGATCTTTGTGACATTCGAGAGAGAGAGAGAGAGCATGATACTCGCTGAGAGCAAAGAAATGGGGTGTATGGGACCTAAGGGAGTGTGCAAAGGGGAGAACAGGGTCAAAACCCCATTGCTTTCTGGAGTTAGATCGCAAAATCGGTAACGTTACGTATATTCCTACAAGGAATATTATATCTGTTTCCAAGGGGGGTTACAGATAAATATGGTGGCAGCGGTAAAGTTAAGTTGATAGCAGCGGTAGAAGTTTAATTGAGCGGCAGGGTGAAGCTTTATTTCGATTTTTAAAATACACTAATTGATAACGTTGATGCCCAGGCACAGATAGCCTCGAGCAGAAATGAATGGTCAGTCTTAAGCACGTGTGAGGTGACGGGATATTCCAGTTACGTGTTTAACAAGTTACTTTTGTTTCTATTCGAGTCTTCGTGAGTGGGGAATTGTGAAATAGATCTGGGTGAGATCTAGAGCAATTTGCAGGTTGAGAAATACCAAATAAGTGTGATTAGTGGCGATTGTGAGTTAATTAAGCATGTGATGATTTTACAAATCATCGTTTTTGTCTTGAGATGATGTCTGCAAGTTGCACAGGGCTCCGTTTTCTGCCAGAGTGATAAGTAACACGTTTTCTGTTCTTCTTTTGGGAGAGGGCTAACTTTCCTTTTCTCTTGTTTTTCTTTTCGTTTCATTTTATGTTTTTCTGATCGGGGGCGGTTGATCATTCATAAAAATGCAGGACTCAGACGCAGGACGTCGCAGTCAATTGTGAGTCTGACTCACGAACTTTAATCACCCAGGCAATACACAAATTTTGGGGCTAGTTGATGGGAAATTAACAGAATGTGGAGACATTTATT
This sequence comes from Macrobrachium rosenbergii, assembly GCF_040412425.1. NCBI lineage: Eukaryota > Metazoa > Arthropoda > Malacostraca > Decapoda > Palaemonidae > Macrobrachium > Macrobrachium rosenbergii. The sequence continues at coordinate 35,884,773 of NC_089749.1, read as the reverse complement.
GAATCAGTAGATAATTATCTGAATTCTAGGAAGATTACGGGTGGCATGATGCTTTGAGAGAAGCAAAGGCTTTCTTGGATCTAGACAAAGGAGACATTGGAGAACGAGCACGCGGTTTCGGGTTCAGAAAGTGTAAAACTTGGAAAGAACTTCAGGGATTTTTGCGTGCGTGGTAATATTTAAATTGACTGCGAAGATACGTCGTTCGGAATTACAGCGCATATCAGAGAACAAGAAGGTAATGATTCATTAATAGCGTACAGTGCTCGTTTATTTGATGCAGTAGGTGAGTTAAAGAAATCTATGATAAACTCTCCATGGGTAAATGGAAATAATATCTCCTTAGATAATTTTGAAAAACTGATACACTTTGCCTGCCTTTTAACGTCAGTCCCAGATATAATTACAGATAGTTTTGATAAAAGAATTGATCAGGACACAGATGAATCCTTTTTGTTTGCACAAAAATCCATCAAAATGCCCGACGCTGGACAGTAGTTTTGTGAAGGGAGGTGCTAAAATTTCAGCAACAGTTTCAAAACCACAGAATAATGCAAATTCCTCAAATCACAGGAAACGATGCAGAGGTAAATCATGTGGGTAGAATCGAAGGAAGCCTCAGAGGAGATCAGTAACAACAATTCGTTGTTTTAATTGTGATAAAATACGGACATAGTAAGTCAGTGCAGAAGAGTGAGATATTGTTCAGCTTGCAAATCTTCAGACCATGGGTGGAGATAGCCCAACCACAAAAGAAGAGAGAGAGTATTCAGGGAAAACACGGGGTAGTTTTAATAGATATGACTTGAAAGAATTTCACATGATGCAAGTTCTAGGTACAGAAACGAACATCAGAATTTTCACAAGATAAGTTCGAACGGACACGGGATGTGAGCAATCAGGTCATAGAATCACCAGAACCTAGGCCGATTGTGTGCTGGATTACTCTAATGGCATTGAAATTTCTAACATTGATTCTGGTAGCTCAGTTAACCTAATAGATGCTGATCGTTTTCACGCAGAAAATTTCAGAGTGTAATTAGTCCCTACTAATGAGACAGTGTGTGACGTACAAGCGAGGAAATTGAATATTTTAGGTTCGTCATCTCTTACGCTTTGTATCAGCGGAAAGACAATAGTAGAACCATTTTTGGTCATAGAAGGATTAGCCTTAGGTGAAATGGTTTTGCTAGGACACCCTTCTTGTATGCGACATAACATCAATATTCTTATGGGAATTCAGGGGATTACAATAGGTGAGCCAGGTTGTTTTGTTCATATATACACATGGAAAAAACTTGTGAAAACCCAAGACGCAGTCTGAGACATGTAACACATTCATTAGAAGAATGAAGACATTCCCGCAAAAAGTCTTTCAAAGGATTTTTGTTAGAAGATATTGAATTGCACCCGCGAGTTCTTTCACATTGATTTAAGTGTCGGTGAAGAAAAGTTTCCTTCTCAAGTATGCACGTTGTTGGGGAACCGAGAGATTCAAGACGTTGTGAGTACGGTGTCAGTAAATGAAGTTTCAGTCGCAGGCGAAACTACACAGTAGAATTAGTAAGCTATCAAGACTCAGTGAAAAATATCACAAGGGTACCCGTAATTGATTTTGAAGAGTTTGGGAAGAACGTAAGATAGTAGTTTTGTGGAACGGTAACATGTTTCCAGCAGGAGCACTACAATTCCAGAAGTCAAGTTCTTCGAACATTTGGCTAAGCTGATTATTCGAGTATTCAGATAAAGTAGAAAGTGTTGAAAGAATATTTAGATATTATTGCTTTGAAGGGAGATAAATTAGGAGTTACGGATGTTTTAGAACATTCAATCCGCCTGAAGACAGTACAAATCCCATATATATTCCAGCGTATCGGAATTCCTTTTAAGATCAGAGAAGAAGTAGAAAAGAAAGTTAAGAGATGGGAATCGGAAGTGACTATTAGGCCAAGCTCTTCACCCTTTAACTTTCCTTTACTAGCGGTCCCAAAGAAAGACGGTAGCATCAGAGTTTGCGTAGACTTTCGTAAATTGAACGAGAAGACATGCCCAGACAGATACCCTGTGGCTTGTTTACCTGATTTGTTTGTTGAGATTGGTGGCAAGAATATATATTCGTCTATAGATCTTATGCAAGGATTTTTGCAAGTTCCTCTTAGCGAGAATAGTCGTAAATTTACAGCATTTTCTATACCAAAGGGACATTACGAGTTTAATAGGATGCCTTTTTTGGATTCACAAGAGGTCCCCAATAACATTTACTAGACTGGTAACACAGTACTTCACGGTTTATTAGGAAAGTTGGTGTTTGTGTACATGGATGACATTCTCTATGCACAGATACAATCCGAAAAAGGGAACATCTAAAAGGTGTTAAAGAAGTCCTCAGCGATTAAGGATTACGCTGGATTAAAAGTCAAATTGGCTAAATGTGAGTTCTGAAGAAAGAAATTATTTATTTAGGTCATGTTATCTCTAAAGAAGGAGTCAAGTGAATGTTGACAAAGTCAAAGCTATCGTGAGTTTTCAGTTCCCCAAAACAGGAAGTAGATTCGATTTCATTCTAGGTATGTCGAGTTTCTTTCGCCGTTTTGTGCGGAATACTGCACAATAGCGTCTCCGGTGACAGATCTATTACAGGAAGACATTAAATTTGTTTGGAGTGACGGTCAGCAATTGGCGCGCGAGAAGCTTAAGAATGCTTTAGTGAACCCATTCTGTTTTGAAGTTTCCAGATTTAATCAACCGTTCACCTTGGTGACGGCGCGCGAGTCAGGAAGGTATAGGTGCGTGTTTGATGCAGAAATTTGAGGAAATTACACCCAGTACTTTTATGAAAGTTCAAAACGCGTGGTAGTAACGAAAGGCTGATGTCCAGTTGTGGACAAGGAGAGCTTTCGCAGTCGTCTCTAACCTTGTTCATTTCAAGATGTTGTTGTTAGAAATAAAGTTGAGATTTTACAGATCATCAACCGTTCTTGAGCTTTAATAAGCCAAATTTATCGCCCAGAGAGCACGTTGGTTTTTAACATTGAGAGATTTTGATGCAAGCCTCAAATACATTGAAGGTAAGCATAATGTAGTTGCAGATGCATTGAGCAGATATTTTCCAGTTGAGGATGAGGGAGTACAGACCGAATCCTGTGTGAGAGAAGAGAGTAAATATTTGGTGTCTAATGTCTCGGATACTAGTAGTTCTGAGATATCGCATGTAGAGGACATACACGTTCCTACAGTGCATACTTCGAGAGAAATAATTGAGTCAGCAGTCTCGGAAGAGATTGTTGTTCGTGATGTTGAGGAAACGTTGTGTTATGTTACTGGTGAAGAAATATCACTTGGGACATACCTTTGCTAGAAGAGAAGCAAGATGAAGATAAATTACTATCAGATGCTAAGGCGTTTCTCAGGGGAGTTTCACCGAAGAAAGGGTATAAGTTGCCTTTTTCTGGACTAGAGTTGGAGAATAATTTATTAGTTAGGAAAGTTAAGTATAACTTACAAAGTACTCTAAGCATGGGTGAAACTACACAAATCATCGTGCCAGAGAGTCTAGTATCACAAGTTCTAGACATTGTACATTGTAAATTTGGTTCTCCTCATTTAGGTGTTGACAAGACGTATGAAAACGTCAGGTCAAAGTTCTTTTGGAAAAATATGTTTTCCGCAGTGGAGGCCTTTGTGAAGAGTTGCGCTGTTTGCAATGCGAATAAACCGGCGACGACGGTGTCATGTCGTTTGGGTTCATATCCCATACCAAATGAGCCGTTTCAGAGAGTGCATGGATATTCACAGGTAACTTCTCAGAATCTGCTTATGGATACAGACATCTATTAGTAGTTGTTGACTTGAGTTAACTCGTTTTGTCGAGATTTTTCCACTGAAATAAAGATCAGCTGAGGAAGTTGCTATAGCGTTCTTTAAGGGATAATTTGCTTAGATATGGTGTTCCTGAATGTCTGATCAGGGCAATGGTAGGGAATTTATTAATAATAAGACTTTACTAGACGGTCTTGCTAATTTACTAGGAATAAAAGTATCTATAATCCCGTATAGACCAGAAGCGAATGGGTTATGTGAGAGGGCGAATCGGAAAATAATCGAAGCTTTACGCATGACAGTGGGCGGTTCCAATACACATTGGGACAGATCTTTGGATGAAGTGCGATATAGTATCAACACTATGGTGAATGACACAATTAAGATATCTCCAGCAGAAGCTTTGTATGGGTACAAGTTGAAAGGACCTTTTGATTTGTTACCAGAGCGAGTTAAGGGCGATGTTACAGTTACTTCGTTGATAAATACAGCGAAAGATTTGCGCGTATCGGTAAAACTTGAACAAGCGCTCGCGCGCAATGGTAGAAAAGTAACGCGAAATCGCGGGGTAAGCTTTCTATGGGTGATAGAGTGTTTGTTAAAGTGAATGTTCGGAAGAATGTTCGAATTATAAATTAAGTCAAAGTTCGGACCTTTTGAGATTGTAGAGATCAAAAGGGAATAGATTTGTAGTAAAAGATGTAAAAATAGTGCTATAATGCTAAATTGAGAAAAAATGCTATATGCTCTGCCCAAACTCACCATTTACCACGTAGTAAATTCAAAGAAACGTGGGTGATTAATTATCACAATAACCTAAAAAAAAAAAGTTGAGTTTTTATCTAACTGTACCTATGCTTATTAATTTTTACCTTCTAACAGCCGGATGCAACTTTGCATATGACATAGGCTCTAACTAAAGCACTAAGATCTTTGGAGTGTTTACAATAGTTTTGCCAATATAATTATACTCATTGGTAAAACCTTTACCCAAACTATTCATTCACTATACTGATATGTGGTTTTTTGTTTTATTTGCTAATTTGGCTTACTTTACTAGTCTCTAGCCTTATATGTATGTATATATATATATATATATATATATATATATATATATATATATATATATATATATATATATATGTTGCATATATATACACATTTATTCTAACTTGAACGATAAAATCATACAGAACTTTCAAACTTTCTGCTGTACCAATTAAAACTTTGTTTTGGTATTTAATTGGGCTTTGCATTTGCTGGTCTGCTAACATTTCCCTCCTATAGGCTTATGTATGTGCATATACGTACGCATACAAACAGATATATATATGTGTGTGTATACTGTATATGTGTATTTATATGTATATATGTCTGTGTGTGTG
>NC_089749.1:35864569-35874569 GCF_040412425.1 Macrobrachium rosenbergii | reverse complement strand
GACAAAAAAAAGTGCGGACAGACAGACAAAACCAGCACAATAGTTTTCTTTTAAACTACAAAGTGTACCATTGGCCGCAAAACTTGAACTAGTCACAAGAATTCATCAAATAACCTTACATAGCATCACTCTTATACATGCAAAGTTGCCCGCCTCTCTTTCGGTCACGAGTTTGTGTGAACGTATGAACAACATACATTCACAAACAACAGAGAAATCATGTATATTCTTTCAGTTTTTCCCACATCAGAAAATGAGAAAGGATACCTGGGCTAAATAAATAATGATGCTCATTGCTAATCACAAAATTTTAAACTATAAATTTTCACAAAGTCTTTTTCTTCGATTTTTGTTCAATTTTTCTCACACCGGCTATTGAGTTTTTGTTTTTGACTTCTGGATGATCGTATTTATTTATTAATACTTTACTTTCCATTCATGTGTTAATGTTATTCTTATTATTATAACAGTCTCAAGAAAAGTTTTTTTCTTATTCTACATTTTTTAATTATAAAACTTAATTAGACATTCCAGAGAGAAAGTACGTGTGTCGTTCAGGCTGCCAGAGAGCGCTTTCTTCCATTTTCTTCCCTTGCACTCAGAGTAAGCAGTACACATACCAACGCATACCAGAGTCCCTTTCCTTAGGATCTCAGACAATACCTCTGGCGCAGAAACTGCAATAAATTCTCGACACTGTCTCATCTGGACAGTGCAATTTCTTTGCAGTTTGTCGGGTTACATAAGATGAAAGACTGTTGTTTCTGTGTGTGTGTGTGTGTGTGTGTGTGTGTGTGTGTGTGTGTGTGTGTGTGTGTGTGTGTGAGAGAGAGAGAGAGAGAGAGAGAGAGAGAGAGAGAGAGAGAGAGAGAGAGAGTTCCATTACCAAAGAAATAAGTCCTATCAGAAAGGAAAGCAAAATGTTTTATTTAAAAAGACAAGAATAGAGCGGAAATTTCATCATAAATGATAATAAATTCAGAGAGAGAGAGAGAGAGAGAGAGAGAGAGAGAGAGAGAGAGTCCTACTGGAAAGCAAACTACAACAAGCGTCATTTAACGCAGTAAGACTACAACTTCTATTCAGAGGGGGAAAGATAAGTTTCATTGGAGAGAGAGAGAGAGAGAGAGAGAGAGAGAGAGAGAGAGAGAGAGAGAGAGAGAGAGAGAGAGATCTGCTCTATCAAATGGAAGGTTGAAAATACACATCCCAGAATTAACAGTAACGCGTCCTGAAAGATAAAAGAAAGAGAAGAGGAGGACTGCAGTGACAGATTCTGGTTCCCCTACCCCAACACCCAACCCTTTACTTCCCTCAACATGAATGCGCGCTCGCGCGAGCACATATATATTTATATATATATTTGAGATTACCAAAATGCCTCTTAGCTTCTTGATTCCTTCACACTTTTCGGATATACTTGTCACGACTATGCCTAAGATGAAATGGAGAACCAAATAAAGAAAATTCTGACGTCCATAGCATGATTCAAACCGACTTTGGCACATAAGAACAAGGTCACGTTAACCGCCTTCTCCATTTGGATCTAAGGCTTTTTAGTCAGAAGGATATCGAAAAAAAGTGTGAAGAAACCGAGAATTTACTAGGGTATTGTGGCTATTACAATTACATACACATCTGGTAAAAAAAAAATTATGACCAAATATTTCTTTACCTCTCTTTTTCATAAACTTGTTTTGCTCTTATGATAATCATGCAGTCATCACAATATATATATATATATATATATATATATATATATATATATATATATATATATATATATATATATATATATATATATATATATATATATATATATATATATATATATATATATATATATATATATATATATTTTTATAAATATTTACGCTGTTCGCTTTCGAACATTTAGGGATAGAAATATCAGCCTGACTGAGACAGGAAAAGACGCTGTCTATATAGGAGCATCTTCAGTTCAAACCTTAACGTCCGTTGGAGAACGGATAGGGAAGTTAGGCCTTCCACCCTATAGGAAAATTTCCATATTCAACTTTAAAAATAGGTGGTCCTAAGGTCCTTTTTTTCCTTTTTACCTGTCTCTCGTGGCGAATGTTTTAACAAAGTCGACGCCTAAGGCATGACTGTAGGCCTGTTTTGACCCAGGCGGTCAGGGAATTCAGAGAGACTGGAGCATTCGGAGAGACCACTTGTCCGACGGGGCCTCTTCTCCTTTCTTTGTCTATTATCCTATCAGTGAAGTGAAGAAGCAATTGCGAAGACCCCGGCGGTGTTGGTGCGCACAACGTTAGTCTAAGGTAAAGTCGCTTTTTGTTCAAAACTTCGCCCATTCTTTTATCTTTTTTCTGTATTTCGCATTTCTTTGTTTCCCCCTTTCATCCCCCACTTACTGTATATGTGTTTACGAAGTCTAGATTAAGCCTCATTATTATATTGTTAGCTTCAACCCCGTTATTCCAGTAAAATACCTAGGATTTAGGGTAAGCAAAATCAGGTTAAATCTCGATGCTTTGTATGCCTCGCGTCCGAATGTTTGGGAGAACCGTTGCGTTTAAAATCAAATTCATCTCAAATATTCTTTGTTAAGGTTAATAACCCTTAACTGGCGACCTTTGGCTAATTAACGACTGTCTTTGAGGTTAACTTTTGGCTTCAAGTGGCAGGTTACGTGTAATCTTGGTTTGCAGGGCCGTAAAAATTACGTAAATTGAATAATACATGATCAACCAAGACCCTCACACGTAACATTGGCGACCTTGCGTAGAATCTAAAGTACATTTTAGAGAAAGAATCTGGAGAAAAGAAAATTAAATTACATTAATTCCAAAAAAAATAAAAGTCAGATATCGAACTCCATTTCATTCTTCCAAACAAGGAACGAGGCATAATAATAAGCAGTAAAGAGAATAGTTATAACAAGTGTAGCGGGAATTAGCGTATAGGAAAGGGTGCGTCGAGAGCAGAGAGTCATAATTTATAACGTTTAAGACAAGGACATTACCGTGTTCGGATCGTGAATCAAGTCGTTCAAGTAACGAACTCAAAGGCCGAATCGCTGAGCCCAGTTCATATACACAAAGTAATGTAGAAATCGCGTCGGCAATTCCGATCATTATTGTTTGCATATAGCGGGAATCATTCAAAACCGTGTCAGTGAAGTAGCAAACGAACTGAAATAGTAATTTTCCAATAAAGGTACCGTTCAACAACGTAAATTTACGCAGGCAGGCTAGCATTTCTCTTTTCATTCTTTGTTTAATGTCCGGGTGAGAATACGATAACAAAAGACAAAGTTGTTTGGTAATTTAGTTTTCCATCCGTAACGTAAAACACTATGCATGATTGGTATATTTAAAGTAAAATCTGGATACCTGCATTTGTTGCGTTGTTTTGAATTTGTTTGAAAAAGAAAATACCCGCCATCTTGGATTCCTCCGCCGTGTTCGCGCGATTGTTTTGAAATTGTTCGAACTGTTTGTGAGAGAACGGCCATTTTGGTGTCCCTTCGCCGCCCGAGGTTGTTTTGAAATTTAGGCCTAACGGGACCTTGGCCGCCATCTCAAAGACCTTGTTATTGTGACCTCTGCCCGAGCCACTCTGGGGGGCATTCTTTTTTTCCCCTTCGTAGCGAACCCACCTCGCAATATCTTAGCTAGAAAAAAACAAAAAACAAAAGACAATTTAGGCAGGGAAAGATAGGCCTTAGTAGGAGTAATAACAAGTTCCTACGAATACCTGCTATAAAATCATATAAAGAGAATTTAAAATTTTACGATAAACTTTTGTGACGTCGGCTCCCAGGAAAATTAAGATAATAAAGTAATCCCTAAGGAAGCCAAGACGATGCATCTATATCATTTTATTAAGATCCATGCCATTGTGCATGTATAAAATCTTTGTTTACATGTTCTCAAGCAGCAAGAAATTCGCTGATTGAAAATCTCTCTCTCTCTCTCTCTCTCTCTCTCGTCGTTCAAGTAAGCATTCCTAACCTAAGTGTACGTGACCCTCTTCAAAGAAAGAACGGCCGACACCAGGCAAATTAATTCGAATACTTTAACCAAATAAAAGAAACACCTCTGTCCCACAATAGATGAGGACAAGTTAAGAGTAATTACAATACAGTGATAAACTGTCGGTCACGAGTGAGGCCTGCTATCCAGACCGAAGCAACAGTAGTTTTCACCCTCTGAAAAAAAAGGGGCCAGCACTGGGGCCGGTACTGGGACCAGCCACTCACGAGGATCTTTAAAGAAAAAAAAAAAAAGAAACCCAAATTCACTTTATTCCACAGTGCCAATAATTTGCAGCACTGTCATCACTTGAATAGCTTACTTCTCCATCTCTCTCTCTCTCTCTCTCTCTTTTACCTTCACTTTCTCTCTCATTCGATTGTTGCACTCTGCAGGGGGTGTAGAGTGCCTTTCCTCCCATATAGCCTAGTTGGACTCCAGTAGAGGTCCCTAGGAACACATTGGCACCATAGTTGCCACTAAAAAAAACAAAAGGAACACAGAAGAGAAAGGTTCTTCTGGAACCTAACCTGCACCAGTGCCTAGGGATACTGAGTGCCACCAGTGTGACCTGTACACGGCACACCCAAACTACAGTGCCACCTTTTGAAAGGGTGCCACGTCATTGAAGAGACACTTCCTCGCTGCCCAAAATACGCCCGTCGACCGGTTAGACGCCCTTCCCCACAGAACCATGGCAGCAGAGCATTATAAAACCTTCCTGGGGCTGGGGACGGCGGCAGGTCTCACCGCTCGGAACTTACTACCTGGGTTAAGGAGCAAGTGGACGACTTGGCCAAGCGGGAGAAGGAAGAAAGACTCGAGCAGAGGAAGTATGAAGCCGAGCAGAGGAAGTATGAAGAAGAACGAAGGGTGTATGACGCCGAGCAAAGGCAGTATGAAGAGGAAAGAGAAGAAAGAAGGAGACAGCATGAGTTAGCCTGCAAGGAAACTGAGTTAGCCCTAAAGGAGAAGGAGCTCGAGCTTGAGAGAGCGAAAATGGAGAATGCCGAAGCTATGGCTAGCCATCAAGCCTCCAGTCCCTACGCCTGCTGCATCAAACGCTCCAATTTCGAGCATCAATTCCCTAGTCCCCAAGTGGACTGAGGACGAGCCAGAAGCATGGCTGGAGGAGATCGAGGCTCTTTTCGATAACTACAGCACCGCGGAGACGGAGAGAGCCTTAATACTAGCCAAGCATATGGAGGAAAAGCCAAGGCAGCGCTTCGCTCACTGGAGAAGAGCCAGAGAGGCAACATGGCGGAAGTTCAGTAGAGTCATTACCAAGGCCTGCAAGATAACCCCAGAAAAATGGAGACAACGGTTCCAAGGTCTTGCCAAGGAAGTCGGCTGGTCTTGGACGGAATGGGCATGTCACAAAAACCCAGTCCGGTGCGCTGGTTCGACTCCTTGGCCTGCACGACGTTTGAGGATCTCTTCAATCGGACCATGCTAGAAGACCTTTTCCAATGTGTGCCAGGGCCCTTGCTGCGGTATATCTTAACGATAAACAGCCCTCCACACTTATGGAAGCTTGTCGCATGGCTGATTCGTGGGAAACCTTCAATCAGTCGCATAGCACCTCTCAGAAGCGAATCATCCCTCCGGCCTACCTCTCGAACTCCACTCGCCCGAAGAATGGACTGCCTAGCAAGACCATATGCAACTATTGCAAGAAGGGGCCCACGCTGAAGCTGAGTGCCGATACAAACTCGGCACTAATAAGCAGCCTAACCCTACCAGCCAGAACTCCGCTCCCGATTCATCCGCTCAGCCCTCTCCTCCAACAGTTACTGCAGGCCACCGAGCCCATCAAAAGGCCCGTGCAAATCCTGTGGGGCTGCTAGCCACTACAATGCTGGATCTCCGGCCTGTCCACATCATGTCCCCACCACCAAATTTGTCAACCTAATCAGCACTTCATTTTCTGCTGCTGGTCCGCACCGGATCCTTTACCCCGAGACTGGAAACCCAGTTCATCTCGGTGGCCCCTCTTCAGAGCACTAGCCTGCCCGTGACCCTTCCGGTCACCGTGACACCTGCGGCAGACATTAGCCTGATCACTAGGGCCCAAGTGCCAGCCGGTGCCATGGTTGACGAAGAAATGCGGTGGGAAATGAAGTGGATAGAGGCCACACCATTACCGTTCCTCGGTCCAACTCCAGGTAATGACACCTTGGGGCACGATACCCCACCGCCTTGGCGTGGTAGGTGGAATTCGGCCCGAGTGGTCTTCTTGTTGGGTCGGGATCTTCTCTGCGGAAGCCCGTCACCAACGCCACTCCGCAGCCACGTTACCTCCTCCACGGAGGCCCCAGTTGTAACGCCTAATAATGACAAACCTCCACCTTCCGCCCACCAAAGTGGTCCGCGGAAGGGCGCCACCCAACCTATTTCAGGCATAGCCCTCTCCAATCGCGAAGGGCTGGCCCACCAAGAGGTCCTCCCCCGCCGCGAAGAGAGATTCAGGAGGAGCAGTACCGCTGCAGGACGTGCAAGCGGGCAGACCACTCCACAAATTGGGAGGGCTGCCCAAGCAAGCAACGCCAGCGGACGCCCCCAACAAAACTCTAGGAGAGGCTACGATCTCCTGCTGGGGCAGGAATCTCTGCCGCAGCCAAACCCAAGTCGTCCGAGAGGTATTGCACCTCCGGACCCCTTGTCAGGCATGCCTGACCTTGACTCAACTGCTGCCAGTGCCACTTGCGAGCACTGAGCAGTGCCAGACTCCATCCGCCACGGACGTTGAGCTACCAATGGAAAAGGCCCTATGCCAGGTCTAAATCATGAGGCGAATCCTCCTCCGGGAGATTTAGGATTCCCCATGCAGTTGATCATTGCGACTGGAGAGCCTCCAGCACCAACCTTCTTCTTCGCAAAATTTGACTCCAGGGATGAACCCTGCAGGATCGAAATGGTACCCCTCCCTTGGAAGACCAGGAACTGGCATCCTCGGACGCACAAGTCGAGATCGCTCTCGCTCCGGTTGTCGCAGCAGCCGGAGTAGGGAGTCCTCCCGCAGCTTTAGCAGTTGCCATGACTTCGTGCCCGCTAGCCCTTCTGGCCTGTCCCCGGAGTCGGTGCTCTCATCACCTGCTAGGCCAGCTACTGATAGGCCTTGGAGGAAACCGAAGAAGAAGAAGAAGGGCGGAAGAGAGCCAGTAGTTGCCGAGCTATAAGCTCCTCCTGGCACTAGTGCCCTCTCGGCACAGTGCCCTAACATCTAAAGTGATCCTGGCCCCTTGCCCAGAGAAGGTAGCCAGTGTGATCTCTTCCTTTTATTTGTACCTAGCCTAGGCCACCTTAAAGTACAGTACATCAATTTAGTAGCCTTGTTCTTTCCACTTACCACCAGAGCCGCAGTAAGCATGTAAGTAGCCTAACTAATTTCAGTAATCTTAACTATTGTGAAACGAGCCACGATGCTCGTGACACGCATGGCCTAAGACCTCAGTGAGGCACCCATTTATCATATGAGGCAACCCTCATGAATTAACTAGTAAATTTTAATTGTATTAAACATAAACCATGTTGTAATTTAGTTAGAATATTAACTCTTATGTTGGTGCTACGGTTGGGTTAGGATAGGTTAGGCTAGGGAATATCATAGAATGTACCACTAGGCTAGGTCTAAAACACATCATGATTGTAGGAGGTAGCCTATAATAACCGTGAGCACCTTCTAGTACTGTTAGAATTAGGTTAAGTAGTGATTATAGCTCCTATCCTATCTAGGGTTAGGTAGTTCTGTAGCTAGGTAGGCTAACCAGGACTAATCTGCTCAGGAAGGAGAGTAACCTACGAGAGGCGAACAGCTTGCTTAGTATAGACCTTCACGCCCGAAAAGGGAGTGAAGGCCCTCTTAAAGGGGGAGCTTTTATAAATATTTACGCTGTTCGCTTTCGAACATTTAAGGATAGAAATATCAGCCTGACTGAGACCGGGAAAAGCGTTGTCTATATAGGAGCATCTTCAGTTCAAACCTTAACGTCCGTTGGAGAACGGGATAGGGAAGTTAGGCCTTCCACCCTATAGGAAAATTTCCATATTCAACTTTAAAAATAGGTGGTCCTAAGGTCCTTTTTTCCTTTTACCTGTCTCTCGTGGCGAATGTTTTAACAAAGCGTGAAGCGCCCTAAGGCATGACTGTAGGCCTGTTTTGACCCAGGCGGTCAGGGAATTCAGAGAGACTGGAGTATTCGGAGAGACCACATGTCCGGCGGGGCCTCTTCTCCTTTTCTTTGTCTATTATCCTATCAGTGAAGTGAAGAAGCAATTGCAAGACCCCCGGCGGTGTTGGTGCGCTGGCGTTCGTCCTAAGGTAAAGTCGCTTTTGTTCAAAACTTCGCCCATTCTTTTATCTTTTTTTCTGTATTTCGCATTTCTTTGTTTCCCCTTTTCATCCCCACTTACTGTATATGTGTTTGCAGAAGTCTAGATTAAGCCTCATTATTATATTGTTAGCTTCAACCCCGTTATTCCAGTAAAATACCTAGGATTTAGGGTAAGCAAAATCAGGTTAAATCTCGATGCTTTGTATGCCTCAAGCGTCCGAATGTTTGGGAGAACCGTTGCGTTTAAAATCAAATTCATCTCAAATATTCTTTGTTAAGGTTAATAACCCTTAACTGGCGACCTTTGGCTAATTAACGACTGTCTTTGAGGTTAACTTTTGGCTTCAAGTGGCAGGTTACGTGTAATCTTGGTTTGCAGGGCCGTAAAAATTACGTAAATTGAATAATACATGATCAACCAAGACCCTCACACGTAACAATATATACATATATATATATATATATATATATATATATATATATATATATATATATATATATATATATATATATATATATATATATAGACAAAACCCACGAAGGAAAGAGAAACACTGGAGTGCTGTGAGGCCTTTCGGCTGTCGTCGTTTACTTAACAGACTGAAGAACTATAAAAGTAAGTTTACAAAGAAAGCTCATATAAATGACAGATGGGGATTACAAAGGAAAAAATATGTACCTAGAATTCAACACAACTGAAGAATTAGTAGAACTGTCAAAACAGGGTTAAATATTTAAGATGTTTTACAAAGGATTAGGATCAACCGTTCAGAAGCAGGGACAGGACAATTAAGATTATACAAGGAGGTGACTGACCACCAAAAACTGTTAATACAACAAAATAATTATATTTTTTATAGTAAACAATAAAAATTTTTGTAAGGTAACATTTTAACAAATGAAATTATTTGGACCCCTGTATTAGAAAAATGTTCAAAAATGATCTAAAAGACAAAATCATTTGACTTAATTAACAAATTAGTTACCTTATATTTCTATGTAATAGTATGTTTAATATCATATTTTATATTTTTTTATTTGTAAAAATGTTCATCTTGCAAAAATTGTTATTTAAAAAAATATAACTAGTTTTGCTAACATTTTTTGGTGGTGAGTCACCTCCTTGTATAATCTTTTAATTGCCTATCCCATAGGGAGGAATGGATGATCCTAATCCTTTGTAAAACCTCTCAAATATTTAACCCTGTTTTTGCAGTTCTACTAATTCTTCAATTATCTTGGATTCCAGGTACATATTATTTCCTCTGTAATCCCCATCTGTCGTTTATATGAGTTTTCTTCGCAAAATCTTATTTTTATAGTTCTTCAGTCTGCTAAGCAAAGGACGACAGTCGAAAATGCCTCGCAGCACTCCAGTGTTTCTCTTTCCTTCATGGATTTTGTCTTTATTTATATATTCATCATGTTCCATATTTTCGTGACTCAGTTATACACACACACACACACACACACACACACACACACACACATATATATATATATATATATATATATATATATATATATATATATATATATATATATATATATATATATATATATATGTATATATGCATATATATGTATGAATTTATGTGTATATATGTATATATATATATGTGTGTGTGTGTGTGTGTGTATAAAGATGAT
>NC_089749.1:35797069-35859569 GCF_040412425.1 Macrobrachium rosenbergii | reverse complement strand
GTCGGCCAGAGTGAGAAGGTAATATGATGGTTGTCTTTCTTCTGATGTTGTGAGGATATTTAGTGGAAATATTCAAAAGGAAAGGAAAGAAGAGGCAAACGGGTGATACATACAAAAGGGAATCAAAGTTAGGTTGATTTAAACAACAATAATCAGATAGATGGTAAAAGCAATGAAAACGAGTAAAAAATGCGCCGAAGTTTCTTCGGTGCAATTGAGTTTTCTGTACAGCCGCTACGGCGTATAATCAAGGCCACCGAAAATAGATCTGTCTTTCGGTAGTCTCGGTATACAGTAACGCTGTATGAGCCGCGGCCCATGAAACTTCACCCACGGCCCGGTAGTGGTCTATCCTATATCGTTGCCAGAAGCACGATAATGGCTAACTTTAACATTAAATAAAATAAAAACTACTGAGGCTATAGGGCTGCAATTTGGTATGTTTGATGATTGGAGGGTGGATGATCAACATACCAATTGACAGCCCTCTAGCCTCAGTAGTTGTTAAGATCTGAGGGCGGACAGAAAAAGTGAGGACGGACAGACAAAGCCGGCACAATAGTTTTCTTTTCAGAAAACTGTAAAACCACACCGGCAACTGGAAGAATTTATGTGAACACAAATTTTATGTTAGAGGCATGTTAGGTCTCTGGTTAGACTTTGTATAAGGATGGAAAATTTATTCACTCCCCATTTACGTGAGTACAGCGGGATCACATTATGAGGTAAGATGTGTGTGTGTGTCTGTGCGTGTGCGTGTGCGAGTGCATATAATACGTGGAGCAGCTAAGGAAGCAAGTTTGTCACTGAGTGCAGCCAAAGACTATTCGAGGAATGATGAATGAATGGTTCAGGGAGCGGGCGAAATACAAATTGTGTTCTTGAAGCATCCTCCAACACGAACTATAAAGAAGAACCTATCCATAAGATTTATAAAAAGGTAATTAAGGGCAGCAATGATGACAGTGGAGACTTAAATTTTATTTAATCTCCTAAAACTTATGTAACGTCGATGAACAAGGTGACGAGAGATTATAAGATCCTTTTGAAAATACAGCTGAAAAAGCAGGAAAGAGAAAAACAACGATGTTTCAATGATCCCGTTGTGCAGGTAAAGCAACTACACTACCCTGGCTCCAATTGTTGTATGGAATAATGTAATGGCTGGAAAATTTTTGTCAATAGTTTAGACTATGCCTATCATTCTACTAATTAAAATGAATGCATATGGGACCTTAAACGTTAACTGATTTACGTGTACTTTTAACTTTCGCGCAATAGATTAAAGATCAAGGAGGCCTGTGAATCAATTTATAAACGAACCATCTATTGCGTTCAAGCTTCCTGCTGCAAAAGGCGACCTTAGGGAGCGCACGTCAAGTCCATTCAATGCATATAAATGAATTCGTTCAGATACAAGACACTGGGCAAGAACTTGGGAGTGACGCGCGAAAGAGATATGGCCAGATCGGGTTGATGCGAAGGCCGACGGATGAGGGCTTAGCACGCTTATCTACCTCAGACTTAAAAGAGTGAAACTGAGTGAAGGAAACAAAGGTGACACCAACACCGAAAGATTAGAAAGTTCTAGGAAGGTCGAAAACAGTACGAGTGTGCTGTTACGAGAACCTTTTTTTTTTTTTTTTTTTTAATTCGAGACAAACCTTGACAAAGAATGGATGCGAGTTGGGAAGGGTTAGTGACCTGGGCAGTTTCCAAATACCAAGCTGAAATTGTTTTCTCTTTCTTTTCATCTACCTATTGATCGCTCTTCCACTTCATCCTTCGCTTTATTAATTTTCTCTCTATCACACAACGAGTCCACTGAAACCTTTGAGTACTTGGAAATGTGCTACTCTATGCCAACATTAATTTTTCAAATTGAATTTAAAAGTATATATAAAAGGAATTACATGTCAGAAAAATTGTTTTTCAATTAGATGATTTTGTTTCTTTCGCTTATCCTAATTTAATGATCAACAAAGCTTTATCTCTCTCTCTCTCTCTCTCTCTGCTTTGGACACCACTGACAATTAACTTTTGAACCTATGTATGTATGTGTGTGTGTATGTACATATATATATATATATATATATATATATATATATATATATATATATATATATATATATATATATATATGTGTGTGTGTGTGTGTGTGTGTGTGTGTGTGTGTGTGTGTGTGTGTGTTAATTAAAGGAATATGAATATGCCAACCTTTAAATGCCTCCTTATTCTTATTTTTCTCTGACAACAGTTTGTTACACAAGAAATCTCTCTCTCTCTCTCTCTCTCTCTCTCTCTCTCTCTCTCTCTCTCTCTCTCTCCGCATTACACCAGTTTAATAAAGAGCAAACCTCTCGTTCCCTAACCATGACATCTTTATTCTGCGGTCTCCACCTGAGTATGCAAAGTTCAGTATCCGGAATATCCGTGAAAGGCCTTCCAACCAATGATGATGTTTGACGAAGAAGGTTTTCTCATGCATTATAGTTCTTGATCGTACACAACTCGTAATATGTAATTAATGACATAAAGATGTCTTTCAAGTTATGTATATTATATTATATTATATATTATATTATATTATATATATTATATTATACGGTTCATTTCGCCATTTAAGGTCAGTAGTTCCCAACTGCATTAAGTTATTACCCCAGTTTTCCCAAAATTACGCTTAGCAACAACTTCATACCACCCCTACACCGATTATCATAATGTTCATTATATAACATATTCAGGTTGTACTTTCCCTCATCATCTTTAGAACAATAATGACAAATACTGTTACATTACTCTTCCTTTTGGAAATTAGTCAATGATTAATTTCCAAAGTGCAATCACACTTTCACTACTATAGCAATAAGGAAAACAAAATTTGCAAAATGCTAAGAATATAAATATACTGGAGAAAAAATCAAATGATAACCGCAATGTTACTTTGAGGCCTTTTACTAAAATAAAATATGGTTTCAGCGCCTCGTGTGGGTCGAGATCGCGGCCTCTGCAGATCTGGAACGAAGCAAACTCAATGAAGACCTTATCGTTTTATGTTGTTTGCTGTTCGAGCTCTTCCTAATTCCTACAGCTGTTGTTTTTGGCAGCAAAGGTAACTCCTATGTTGTTCTCTTCTTTCCGGTTATAACTACTATTGGTGGAATGTTTCTTTTGTCGCTGACATTGGAAAACATTCCGAAAATGTTTTACACTTTCCCCCTCACAGTCGCTCCTGGGAGAATCCGTAATATTTGCTGGCAACGAAGACGGTGTAACATCTCTTGTCATATTTATATAGACTTTTGTGGAACAGTTGCTGGCATCACTGTTTCCTCTTCAATTTATACCACGACCATTGAAATTATGCAGTATTTTTAGTTCCCACTAACTGCTGCTGGAATAGCGACTGTTGTTTCTTCCTAACGTTCATTACCACGGCAGTTGAAATTAACGTGGTTTTTGCAGTACTGGTGTAAGACAGTTCAAGTTCCGCTGTGTTGACAGTTGTACTGCAAAATACTGCAAGTTGTTGCAGCAAAAAACTTTCCCATATTGCTGGTGACGATTTAATAGTTCCTCCGAGGTTGGGGAAAGATTTTACTTCCAGTTGCTTTACCTCTGATGGAAATTTTAAGGAGAATATTACTCTTGTAATATTGCCATTTCAAACTTGTGGAAAACAATGAATCAACTGAATGTATTTATAAAGCGTTGCAAATGTCATTTTCGAAAGAAACCCCCACTAGTTGTATATCATTATGATAAAACTTAAGGCTTACAGACCATCGGTGACAGAAATCTCTCGGGTAAAATGCATCAAATCCCTTATTGTTTTATTTATTTTAATCTACCAACATTCGGAAATTATGTGTTAACAACACCGGTTCACTGGCCAAAATTGCAAAAATCTTACCGAAGTGATAAACTACAATCTTCTGAAAATTTGTTTTAGTTGCTCTATGTGCACTGGTACTGTATTATATTATAAAGAGGCTTTCATGAACTAAAATAAATACCACGAGTTTTTTCAGGAATACGTATGATGATTCAACAACACCTTAAACGCACGCCTTTGCCCGTCTCGTTGGCTTCCCTTTCCAGAAGGCCATTTGCCCTGTGATTTTTTTTTTTTCTAGAGAGAGAGAGAAAACGACTGCATACCCCGCCTAGGTATCCTGTACAATAAAGTATACATGCTTTGGGAATCGGTCCCTTATGAACTTGGCGGTAAATAATTCTTTGTGTCGTTCATCACTATACAGTCATTTATTAAAAAATAATATAAATAAAAAATATAAATATAAAGAATAGCATAAATATAAGAATAATATACGCGCATTTTCCCGTGCAACAGTTAATCATGAAATTCGCTGCAGACATGGTTATTTTTTTTCTGAACTGACTGAACATAAATTTAATTTGTTCGTAAAACCATTAGCGTCAATTGATAATATGCCCATTACTGACGGTATTTGTGAATGTCGACGTGAGCTAAATATTCGTCATCTCCCAACAAGAAATTTTTTATTCCATGGCCTGACAGTATATGGTTAAAAATATCTATTGACTGTAATTCGACGAGTCAATACTAAAACTGATCAATTAATTGACGTTTAAGAGTTAATTAGGAATGTTTCCAAACCAGCATTCTTTTTTTTGCCTGAGATTTTACTAGTTAAATAGTGTCTAACAGCTATAGCAAGGGAAATTTGTTGTTTTCAGATTAACTGTATATGCAGTAAAGTTAGTAGCAGTTCCATAATTAAGCTCTAGTCCTGATGACGCTTTTGGCCCATCATTATCCGGTACAATTATGGGCAATTTACTCGCAAAGCAAAAGTTAATTTCCAAATTTTCATTTTATTCTGGATTTATGAGCCATTCTTGTAACATTTCCGGAAATAACTTTACCTGGAAGCGTAAATTAGGTTGTTCAATTATTCCACTCTTCATGAGAATTGCTTACATGCATGGAAGTAGTCACCAAGAGTAGTTAAGGAATAAGTCAATTATCTTCATTAGCGGGAGCAACGGACATGGTAGTACAAGTGTTTTAGTAATAATAGGTATACTGATAATATCTCTAGTGGCTTAATACATTACAGCGTTATTTAACCGATAAGCACACTTGACCTTTAGTTCCACAGTCAATACCTCGTAATTTTACACCTACTATTGGTATTGTAATATGCTTTAAAAAGACACTATCAAAAACCACCTAAATTGCGTACAAACCTTCTAATAATGAGTCAGTTATAGGATTTATTTCATTATTAAGGCGCAAAGGAAATGCAACAATCGAGAGCAACCATCTTCTTCTTCTTCTTCTTTGAGAGAGAGAGAGAGAGAGAGAGAGAGAGGAGTAATCAAAATTAGTTCCCAGAGAGAGAGAGAGAGAGAGAGAGAGAGAGAGAGAGAGAGAGAGAGAGAGAGTAATCAAAATTAGTTCCCAATTCTTTGTACTCATAAGAAAAGAGAATTAAGCCGACCCAACGAGAGAGAGAGAGAGAGAGAGAGAGAGAGAGAGAGAGAGAGAGAGAGAATTAACCCGGTCCAACGAGAGAGAGAGAGAGAGAGAGAGAGAGAGAGAGAGAGAGAGAGAGAGAGAAGAGAGGAGAATTAACCCGACCCAACGAGAGAGAGAGAGAGAGAGAGAGAGAGAGAGAGAGAGAGAGAGAGAGAGAATTAACCCGACCCAACGAGAGAGAGAGAGAGAGAGTAACCGAAATTAGTACCCAAATTCTTTGGCCTAAGAAATGGGAACTAACCCGATCCAACAAGAGAGAGAGAGAGAGAGAGAGAGAGAGAGTAAACAAATTTAGTACCCAAATTCTTTGTCCTTGTAAGAAAAGGGAATTCACCATATTCAACGAGAGAGAGAGAGAGAGAGAGAGAGAGAGAGAGAGAGAGAGAGAGAGAGATTGAGAGAGAGAGAGAGAGAGAGAGAGAGAGAGTAACCAAATTTAGTACCCAAATTCTTTGTCCTTATAAGAAAGGGGAATTTACCCGACCTAACGAGAGAGAGAGAGAGAGAGAGAGAGAGAGAGAGAGAGAGAGAGAGAGAGAGAGAGAGAGAGAGGAATTAGTACCCAAATTCTTTGTCCTTATAAGAAAAGGGAATTCACCCTACCCAACGAGAGAGAGAGAGAGAGAGAGAGAGAGAGAGAGAGAGAGAGAGAGAGAGAAGAGAGAGAGAGAGAGAGAGAGAGAGAGAGAAGAGCAAAATTAGTACCAAAATTCTTTGTCCTCATAAGAAAAGGGAATTAACCAAACCCAACGAGAGAGAGAGAGAGCCAAAAAAATTACTGCTGCGATCAGAAAAGCACAGGCGGAAAGGTACAATCAGTACAGCAACGTCTAGCGTCAGCACTTTCTTTAATATACACACTTTTAAAAGTTGATCTGGAAACTGAATGACTAATGTAATGTTACTTTTAAAGAGGATACTATTTGGTCGGACTTAAGGAAGAGAAGGAGAGAATGATAATGAAGAGAAAGGAATGCTAACAGTGTAACCGAAAATATCAAACAAATCGACAGACAAAAAGAGCTAGTAAAGAGTGATCTGGGAAACAGAAAATATTATTTACCTGGCAAGCAGACAGCTCATCCGAACTGTCACAGTGTAATGTCAGACTGTCAACAGACATCGACCTAAATCTGAAACATTCGGATGCTGAAGAATTGGTAATACAAATGTCACACAATCAGAATCTATCAAGGCCTACATTTCAGCTCTTATTTTGTGGTTACATTCGATACAATTATTCCTGCAATTCTCCCAGGACCTATGAATTATAAGCATACATGTTCCTCTGAGAAACTCTAATAGTATTATATAATTAACCTCTGATAGATGCATGCATATTTCTTGCTTTCTAAGGGCACATCATAAGATATTCTATACCATATATATAACAAACGAATCATATAAAAAGTAATGATTTTCATGTGGTAGCAGTGCTTCTAGAAGCAGTCATAAACGATGGTTCATATTTTCAACGAAACTGGTAACTTAATAGCTATGCCTAATACGCACAGGAGGAAAAACTGAAAAAAGCTAAGGTGTTAGGAGGAAGGAATATAAATCCTTCAGTTTTGTAGTAATTAGAAAGAAAGAGTCACAGAATAGGATGTAGCTGCAACTTGGCTGTCTCAGAGGAAAAAGAACATTCTCTTCAGCTCAACGATACAACGACTGAAATAATATACGCAAGAAAGAAATCACAGTTTAATAAATTCCTCGCTCGCCAAGAATGTTAGTTCTAAGGGGAAGTTTACGGTTTGAAAAACTATACAAATGACATGTAATTTCTTTTTTAAAAGCTTAACTGAACAATAGGTTGATACCATAAGGTCAGACATAAATTAAATATGTTCAGCAAGTTAATTATTTCTCATTCATAACAGGCACAAATTTCTGTGAAGGAATACAGAATGACAACAAGGTTCAAATCCCACTGGTGAAAAAAATGGAACAGAGCTAAAGAACGGTTATGGTGAAAAGCAGGTAAAAATAAAAGCTATGGAGAAACACAAGAAAAAATATTGATGTGCAAAAGCAAAATAGAAATCGAAAAATAAATCAGAGATTAGTTATCATTCAAAAAGATGAAAATTAAATTATAATAAAGGCAATTCTATTACCACACATTTCACCAAACAGCGAATACCAACAGCTTTTATATATTATGTGGTAAAGATGCATTACTCCTTTTGCCATTATCATAGCATAGCAAGGATGAAAGTATTTTTATGAGGAGACACGTTACCACACTTTTTTAGGTCTATTTTTCTATAACAACAAAATTATATATATTCATATAGGTTAAAAGTAATAAAAATACAGTCACGTGTGGAACAAAAATAAATTTCTGATCCAGTTTCAATATCAACCGTAAGACGTGGGTTCGATCCCGATGTGAGTCAGAAATTTATTCATATAGGTTATATATCTTAATTTTTATTATTTTAAAAATAATCAAGCTTTCTTTGTTCAAGAACACACACACACTCACACTCACACACACACACATATATATTATATATATATATATATATATATATATATATATATATATATATATATATATATATATATATATACATGTGTGTGTGTTTATGTAAGATATATATATATATATATATATATATATATATATATATATATATATATATATATATATATATATATATATATATATAATATATATATATAATAAGCGTTAGTAAAACAATCCTTCCAAATACCGTGTTTTCTTGGTTTGACTATAGTATATAACATATTTTCCTGAAGGAGACTGGAAGCTCTCGGTCTGCTGTGGGCTATAAATCCTCTCTTCAACAGGCAGTCCCACAAATCTTCTCTGAAACCAAACCTATAAATTCTGTTCTTCTTGAGGAAGTAAATATGGAAAGATAGATATATATATATATATATATATATATATATATATATATATATATATATATATATATATATATATATATATATATGCACATACATATACACACATATATATGTGTCTATGCGTGTGTTTTCTAAACATATATACATAGATATTTATGTTTTTTCACGAGCAATTTCGAGCAACTGAAACTCGGGTACACTAAACGGATATTCAATACATGGAGCATAAGTCATTGTGTGCTTTATTGCACAATAAATATAATATTACGGGAACTAAGAAACCAACATAAGTAAGAGTGTTAGTGCCTTAGAAGAACTCTGAAACCATAGCGGAAACACTACGTTGTAAAAAAGAAAAGACCTGAAAGATATGTCAGACGAAGCAAAAATGGAAAGATGGTGAGAAAAAAAAAAGGTGGGCGTGGGGGAGAATTTCAGCTGGAACATTTTTCATTCCGACTATAGAACATCAGAAAAAACACAGAGAACGAAAAACAAAAAGGCGCTTCATTTTTCCCTGTTCCCTTTACTGACGCATCTGAAATACGGTCGATGACTGGGATTAAAAAAAAGTAGCCTGAATTTCTCTTTTTGTTTCTTTGATTACTACTCTTCACCAAAGGCTTTTCTTCATTCGCCTTTTTTACTTTTTGCTTTCTTTTTCTTTTCTCTGCCTCATTCTTTTCTTTCTGTCTTTTATTGTTATAGCTCTCGCTTTTCCTTTTCCTTTATTTAATTTCTACATATATGTAATTTCATTCTGTGATAAGTTACTTAATAAATCTTTCCCCTTTTAAGCAGGTTCCAAATGCATGGTGGTTCATCATGAATAATAACATCAATAATAATGTATCACTGCAGATCTAATTAAAAACGCTATATCTTACATCATTAAATGCCATTAAAATGCTTATTTGGGTTTAATCATGCTTTTTGCCAGCTGCTACTTTAGTTTTGATCAAGGAAGAGTTTCATATCATCAACCACTAGTATTTATAATCATAAAAAGTTTTATTGATACTGATCGACAAACAACCTGAGAGAGAGAGAGAGAGAGAGAGAGAGAGAGAGAGAGAGAGAGAGAGAGAGAGAGAGAGAGATGTGCTATTTCATGCTGAGGTCAAAAGACGTATGATGAGTTTGAACGGACCCTACCCAGATCACTTTCTAACAGACCTATCAAAGGACTTAGGTCTTTGTGCTAGTTAAGTGAGTATGCTACACATTACACCAAAATTCATATATAGCCTACATATGTCTCTGCGTGTGTGTGTCCAAGTGTGCGCGCCTTTGTAAGTATATGTATTTGTTTGAATGGATACGAGTATGTGAATGTAGGCCCACCCCGCTGGGGCCCTCCAGGCAGACGCCACAAAAACGTCAAACGAAGACCGACCACGAGGCCGACCTCTGACACGTGGTCGCCAGAAAAACAGACCAGGGACAAGCTGTAGAAACAACGTTTATTATGTATTCCCGCCAGACACAGTCACCTATGCATAAAAACGCAACTGTGTACAATTGTTAAAACATTTCAGCTTTCAAGCCATATGTATCATATTGTGTTCCTTGGCATATACAAGGAAATAGTTGGTCATTTTCATGTGTGGGAAAACACACTTTCTCCCAGTTGTATGCCCTTCTTGTTCTAAGTTCAAATCTTACTTTTCCGCTCGAAATTGTTAAGGACATGTCCAGAGTTTGGATTAATAGATTACGGACTGCTCTATGAGCAAGAGCCCGTGCTGGCATAAAGCCAGTTTAATAAAAAACAACGATTAATAAAGCAGTTTCGGCTGAGCGCTCTCGCCGAGAACATCTTTCCTAGGCCAGAAAGACCATCCCAGAGTACGGGCTACGAAAGATCACCGCTCGCCTGACCGACCGCCAACGGGATCATGGAAGACTTAAAAAGGGAGATCCAGAGTATGAATTTTCCTAAGTTTATCCCAGAGTGCTTTTTGGGACCAGTCAGGGAAGACCCAGGAGAGGAAGATCCTGTGTCACCTAGCCCTTCTGCTGCCGCGTCAGAAGATGATCCTGTGCCATCTAGCCCTCCTGCCGCCGAGTGGGAGTACAGAACCTATGGATGGACGACTACAGTATAAGAAACCCACAGAAGGACAAGAGGAGGATCCTAAAGAAGGAAGAGGCCCCCTCCAAAACCCTTCTCCTGTTGCCACTCTTTTGCCAGAACCCAGAAATTTCGCGTCACTGCGAAGGGAGCAACGTCTGCCTATGCACTAGTGTCAGACTTGGAAGCCACAAACCCAGAGTTAAAAGTGTCAGTGAGACCAAACCGAAGCAGCGACATGATTGTTACGCCGAAAACTGCAAACTGCCGATTTCCTGTGAGAAAACACCGATTCCCAGCGACTGGATCCATCTGAACGGATCAAGAAAGCAGTGATTTGCGAGTTCCCGACTTCCCTACCCCTAGAACCGATTCTTCAGCTGCAGAACGTCATCAGGGCCCAGAGATGAATCGGAAAGTCGGGGAACCCCACGAAGAAAGTCATTGCCACTTTCAAGGGACACATCCCAACCCACGTTTCCCTTGGTGTACTAAGGTGTACTCACCTTGGTGCACTAACCTGAGCCCCTATGATGCTTCAAGTGCAAGAGATATGGCCACCACAGCAGCTGCTGCACAACAAAGGAGAGGTGTGAAATATGAGGAAAACCACATCCCACGAAACAGGGCCTCGATGACTACAATAGGGGAGAAACAGTGGTAAGCACGTGCCCCAACTGTTCCCGTCAACACCATGCCTGGAACACGCGCTGCAGTGCCAGACCTGAGAGAGTGGCAAGGATGAAGGGCGCCCTTCCACCTTCGAGGCCGTCAGGGCCGACTCCTAAGCCGAAGCACCAAGTGGAAGCGACGAGAACGTAACCAAAGCAATCACCTCCAGCAACACCACAGCAATATCCACCATCCAGACCATGGAAGCAGCGTCGGACTCCGAGAAGAAATGTCGACTACACTCCAAAGCCACGGGAAACTGTACCTCCACCTTCCCTTCCTTCTGATACCAATACCCCTCCACCTTCCAAACCTGAATCTCTCCCTTCCTTCACCTCTGCTACACACCCATCCCCTTCCTCCTCCGATGTTCCAGCCAGTGCCAGCCGAGAGAGTGCCACAACATGCAGCGACAGTTGCATAACTGTCACAATTGAAGGTATTATCATTCTCTTCGAGAAACTGACAGGAAACCTGTCGACAGAGGAACACTGCTGGAATGCATAAAACCCCACCTAATCCAAAAGCCTCGACCTAAAGCAGCTGCTGTTCACTTCAAATAACAGCTGCTCCTTCAAATCTCACGCCAAAAATGTTCGTTTTCCCTGAGTAAGTGAAATCTTCGGAGTGTCCTCCTTAGATTTTCATCCTTTCTCTCTATTTGCAATTTCTCCATTTTCCTTACTAGTCCTCTACGACTCAACCAGGACTTTCCGCTGTCGAACTTTTCCTATTATTGATGGGCACCGCAAGGTTTAAAAGGGTTTGTAACCCTGCCTGTCCTTTTCTTCTTTCTTTTATACCTCCCATTTTAATCTCTTTACAGAACACATCTACTGTTACGGGCCGCTTTGAGAGCAAGAGCCCGTGCTGGCATTGTGCTGGTTTAATCTTCCACAAAAACAACGATTGATAAATTAGTAAGTACCTAGTCCGTATATCACTCACCTCGCTGCTTCTACATGAGTATCCATTTTATACTACTCTCTCTCTCTCTCTCTCTATATATATATATATATACATACATACATACATACATACATACATTATATATATATATATATATATATATATATATATATATATATATATATATATATATATATATATATGTATATACATACATTTAATGTGTGTGTGAATCTGTGTTTGTGTGTGTGCTGAAAATTCCCTGCATCACCGACACAAATTTGAACAATTCTGCAGAGGTAAGAAAGCGACTCATTCATTATTTCCCATAATTAGTAATACCTTAGACTAATATCCATGTAATACACCCATTCTAACGTGAACTCTGCATTAACCTGGATTCATACCCAGCTCTTAGCAAAATGATCTCTATTACAGTAATTCCAACTCGAGTCTAATCTTTTGTGCAACGGTTATTGCAAGCTTTGTTTACGATTTGCAGTTCTTTCCTGAAATGACTGCACTCATTGAACCGGTCATCAAAAAGGATTCCATTTTCAGGCTTCCTCTGGGTAAATTCCGATGAAATCCTCTCTGATAAAGAAAAGAGGGAGTGATTACCCCTCACACAAAGGAATATTTATGATAATAATGACCACAACGATGATATGACACTATATATATATATATATATATATATATATATATATATATATATATATATATATATATATATATATATATATATATATATATATATATATATATATATATATATACTGTATATATATTATGAACTTGGGCAACCGGCCGCTGATAGCAAGGCTGACAGGTAACAATAACTTGGAGTTATGTTACAATGCACGCAAGAGGTTTCCACTCAACAGTGTAAAAGTAAACACAAGAGCAGTGCCAGTGGAAAGATCATGTGACAATGTGGAGGTGTTGCCTAGTGTCTTAGAAGTGGAGAGTCACTGTCAGATTGTAGCAGAATAAAGCAAACATGGCAGCACGACACTACTGGAAAGCAGGCTGCAAAAATTCAAATGCCAACAACACCTGAGATATGTGTTATAAAATACGGCATTTTAGTAACACTGAAACGCATTGTGTGCAGCTGGATTTACAGTATTACCGAAGGCTATCATATACGACTTGTTTTACTGGAAGCATTGAAATGGGTTGTGCAACACGGTGAATTGGTAACACTGCTATGTGGGCGCTATAACATATGGCATGCTCAAAGATGTGAAATCCTCGTTATACATGTTAGGCAGGTAACACAGGAATGTACACTCTAAATTACGAGGATATATTGATCACTGGAAGGCCTGCCCGATAGACTGCGAGAAACCGAAATATTTGTAATAATATGAACAACCCGGCAAAATGGAGCAAATTGTTTACCGTGAGAAGCACGTTAGACACCATGGCTAATAGTGATAACGAAAGTGGCGTTCGGGCCATAAGTTGGTCGCTCACGTCGAACACTGATGACATTATGTAACGTGATCTACAAAGTCCGTTTACAAATTGAAAACCAACGAGAAAAAGGTTAAAGGCCATAACAAATCAATGAACGAATAACTACAGTATAGAGACCGTGACAACGCAAGAACAACGCGAGTAACATTACAAAGGCAAATTAGTAATGGTGTCCTTTACCGAGCACATCGATGCCCATTTGAAAGCAGTAATGACCGGTGAGAAGACGCTGCGAATCGCAGATTTCCGGCAAAGGGAATAATGCAGACATACTGCAGTGTTTTGCAGACACCGAACTAAGCAAATACTGCAGACAGACTGCAGTGAAATGCTGGTGCAATGGCTCTTCTTCATCCCTCTCCCTGTTTTTCGCGAGTGCAGTCAGAAAAAGCACGTTTCAAAGCACCGAAAGCAAAGGTATTATCTGCTTGAGCAAGCTTTGACAGCTTACGCGAATTCCTCAAGAGTCAGAAGCAAATTCAAGGAAAAATACGTTCTGCTCTCAAATTTTGTTTGCTGTGCAAACAGTCAGTAACTGGAAAAAAACAAGAAGCAATAAAAAGAGAGAGAAAAAAAACATGCACGTCGGTCTGACTTTGGCTGCTGTTATACCAAAAGTTCTTTAATCAACTAATACGTGTCAGCCAACCAAATGATAAATACTTACAAATAGATAAAAAAATTTGATCAAACATTGCAAAACAGAAGATTAGTTTCTTATCGCAGTCAACATGGATAACTAACAAGACGGGTAAGTTTATCGTATAAATTTGCGAGAAAAGTAAAAAATATAAACAAACTGTTGTATTTCATGACACGCACGCACGCGCGCACGCACTCATATATATATATATATATATATATATATATATATATATATATATATATATATATATATATATATATATATATATATATATATATATATATATATATATATATGTATGTATGTATGTATGTATATATATATATGCACTTTTATTTTACCTTTTTATTAATATGATATAATTTCCCGCAATTCATGACCTACCCACTGTTGATGGTGATTTGCTTTTGCTTCAGGAAGATTGATTCTCGACTTACCTGCATCATAATTTGATATTTCCTTTGTGAGAATGTTTTATAGGGTTTACGAGTAATTTGTCGGGTTTTTTTTCTACATTTAAGCTTTTGCTAGTCATTTATTGGCGGGACATTGTTTTCTTGGAATTAGGAAGACATTTTTGAAAGTTTATTAAAAAGAAAAGGTCTTGATAAGGAATATGGGGAAATATTTTAAAGCTTCTGATGGAACATTTCGCTTAAGACTGCAGTCTGTGATCTTTCGTGGTGCCTCATGGTCATTTCACTGCGGAATCCAGGAAATCTAGAAAATGATTTTTCGAAGTTCCTTATGAATCCGTCTGCGCCATTTACACTTTACTCTTCTATTGTACTTAATTTTTTCGTCATTTAAAACATGGCAATCTTCTCAATTTGTAGGATAGCTTGCTGCGTTCCCGTGGTTTTTTTCACTAATTTAGAATAGAACGACGGGAACGCAACAAGTTATCCTACAAATTAAGAAGATTACAATATTTTAAAAGATGAAAAAAGTTAAGTACAATGGAAGCGTAAATTGTGCAGATGTCTTCATAAGGAACTTCGAAAATTCATTTTCTAGATTTCCTGGATTCCGCAGTTAAATGAACATGAGGCACCACGAAAGATCACAGACTGCAGTCTTAAGCGAAATGTTCCATCAGAAGCCTTAAAATATTTCCCCATATTCCTTATCAAGACCTTTTCTTTCTAATAAACTTTCAAAAATGTCTTCCTAATTCCAAGAAAACACTGTCCCGCCAATAAATGACTAGCAAAAGCTTAAATGTAGAAAAAAAAAACCGACAAATTACTCGTAAATCGTCTAAAACATTCTCACAGAGGAAGCAGCTTTCAAATTATGATGCAGGAAAGTCGAGAATCAATCTTCCTGAAGCACAAGCAATAAAAAAAAGATAAGATTCTATCTTTTTAATATCTTGGCATTTAAAAGACTTGCATGATATATAAATGCTCAAGATGTCTAGACAACCAAGTCTGAAAAAGTAAAAACATAAAATACTACCCCCATTAAGAAGCGACTGTCTTCCTGATTGCGAAGAAAGAAAGACGTTTAAAATATTTTAAATATTTTCCTCTTTTTTGAAATCAAGGAAGCATCAGGAAAATATTAGATTCTAAGGTAAAGTGATCATAAAAACGCTTGCTTTGAGTGTTTAAAACATATAACCAAATTATATTTCCCTTTCCATTTACCTTCCAATTTCTCGTTCAGAACAGAACGCACCATTAATTTATCCTGATTAATAAACAAACAAAGTCCATAATTTTAGATCTTAGGATAAAGAGATGCGAAAATGGCTCCTCACTGTATATTCCCAATGAAATATCATTCCAGCTTGTGAATGCGAAATAATGAACTGCATTTAGCTTTATTTCTATATTACGTAGCAAGTTACATAATGACCAACTACCTCACCCAGACGGTCATTATTCCACAATTTAGTGACAGCCGTCATTTTACGTATGTAATATTACTATTTCCCAAGGTTATTTACTAATACAAGGAAAAAATAAAGAGAAATGTGAGAAATTTTTCCTTCAATTCTCTCTACCTCATTCGATATATACTTATACAGCTCGTCAACGATCATCGAAAAATGCTGAACAGTCAGCACATGCCAGATCACTTCGGCATATAATAGGGAGAAATATACAGTGACAAAAAGATGTACTCATACTCCTGTGTGTACATATATATATATATATATATATATATATATATATATATATATATATATATATATATATATATATATATATATATATATATATATATATATATATATATATATATATATATATATATATATATATATATATATATATATATATAATGCCCTAAAATGGGAGACTGCGGTGTCTGCAAAAATACAAAACTGACAAAAAATGGTAGCTACTCTCTTGCCTTACTACTGATTTTGCAGCTACTGCAAATGGGACCCTAAATACTAGTGGAAAGCATTGAAGAATCATTGCAAAACTGCAGTAACTTGTGTATTAGTGTTTCACGAGCCCAATAGGTGGCATATCTCAATTTCGCATTGTACACTGTTTTATTTACATTCTTCGGAACAAATTACTGTTCTTTGGAACAAATTACCG
Organism: Macrobrachium rosenbergii; assembly: GCF_040412425.1. Lineage (NCBI taxonomy): Eukaryota > Metazoa > Arthropoda > Malacostraca > Decapoda > Palaemonidae > Macrobrachium > Macrobrachium rosenbergii. The sequence goes on along the minus strand of NC_089749.1, from coordinate 35,842,812 downwards.
TTCTCTGGAACAAAGTCTCATCCCCCAGAACAAATTACCATTCTTTGGAACAAAATGACCATTCTTCAGAACAAGCCAGAACCGTTCTCTTCTACAACCAAACCCATTCTTCAGAACCACGTCTCTGCACTCGACAAACAAACAATTGTCGTGTGTATGTAATTTATCAGTCACCTCAAAAGTTTTGTGTATTCCGCCTAACTTCATCCATGATCTCACCGCACCTTCGAGTGCCCCTCCAAGTCTGCCTCAATTGTGACTTGGACCGTGTTATCACCAATCCACACCTTAAGTGCAACCCACCAGTGTGTAAACATTGCATTACTGACCCAGTGGTTTCACAGCAACTTTGAGTGCTCGCAGGTTTTGCACTCATGGTCAAGTTGCACCGTGTTTCCACGCCCCATCCACAACATAAGTGCCACATATCTGATGGCCCTCAGGATCCTTGGCACCCAAGTGCCAAAACCACAACCATCACTCTTGTGTATACAACCTCACAACCAGCACTGTGCCCCTTGGTATTGAGTGCTACCAGCGTATCCTTCACCTTAATTTTACTTCAGGTAACCAATTTTTGGGCCCTAGAGTGCTTCCCACTCACTCCAAGGAATGCTCTCAGTGCCACCCTCTCCACAGGGAGCACTCTCACAGTATTCATAGGCACTTGCCTGAATTACTGCCCTTAGCATCCGGCTCAGTGCCATCCATTTCTGCCTTGTAGACCCACATACTAGTTCTCTGGAACAACCTCGCTCTTAATGCCAGTGCCATCTTGCAAAGGGGGCACTCCCATTACTGAGTAGCCTACCACAGGTACTCTTTCATTTACTAGTGGTGCCGCCTATTGGCCTACACCATTGCATAATCACACCCTGCCAAAGCAGAGTGTCATTTCCATTCCACGCAACTGCTTGCACAGCTAACAAACTCCCTACTCCATACCTCGCTCACTCCGTCCCAAGACCAATCCAACACACCCTAACATACCAGCAACATGGCGGAAAATTACCAAGCCTTCATGGATATGGGGAAGGAGGTAGGTTTCACGGGAGGAGAGCTTGTCCAATGATTGCAGGAGCAGCTAGATTCCTTACTCCAGAGGGAGAGACAGCAGAAAGAAGAAGAAAGGAAGGAGAGAAGCAAAGGAGGCGAGGGAGAGAAAGCAGAGAGAAGAAGAAACAAAGGACAGAAAAGCAAAGAAGGAGAGGGAGACAAAGCAAGAGACAAGAAGAGAGGCAGCATGAGCTAGCTCTGAAGGACAAGGAGATCCAGCAAGCTAATGCAGCAGCCTCGGCCTAATCACAGCCAGCTACTCCAACCCCTTCCAAACCTCATTCACATCTCTCAAGTATCACCTTGGTGATCCCACAGTGGACCGAAATCAATCCAGAAGCTTGGTTAAACCTAATGGAATGCGTCTTCAGGAACTTCTCTCTACCAAAGCAGAGATCTCCCTGCTCCTTGGAAAACACATGGGTGGAAAGGGCCTGGTCGCATTTTGCTCCTTAGACACTAGTGCTCAGGGTGACCTTGAATAGGTCAGGAAGGCAGTCATCAAAGCCTACGAAATCATTCCTGAATGCTGGAGACATCGTTGGCGTGGCTGACCAAAGGAAGCAGGTCAAACTTGGACAAATTAGGAATATCATAAAACTCGAGCTGTTAAGCATTGGCTGGAAGCCCTTGACATCACAACTTTTGAGGAACTGCTAGAACACATACAGCTGGAGGATTTCTTTTATTATGCTCCAAGTTCTCTAGCCACCTACCTAAGCGAGAAACGCCCCAAGACTTTCCCAGAGTGCTGTTGCTTGGCGGATGATTGGGACACCTACCACCCTCCCACCAGCTTCCTGAATCGAAAGATAACTCCTAGTCACACCACAGTGCCAGCCCAACCAAAGAATAGGACCTCTTCTACACCTCTTAAATGCACTTATTGCAAAAGGAATTGGTATCGGAATCCCAGTGCAAATCTAAAGGAAGAGCCACTGCAACACCTCCGTCCAATCAATCTAAAAAGTATCATAAATCTTCCCCAGTTCCTAGAAAGGATTTCAGCAAAGTCTATTGCATTGCCTGCAAGGTCTATAGGCACTCTGTCCTCTGGAAGGATTGCCCTAGCAAAGTAGCTACACCCGCCATTGCCCTGGCAGTCACCAATCAGCCATCATTAGGCCCTCCAGACAAGTACCTATGTTTGTAGCTCTTCCTCGAGGTAGCTACTCCACATGCTAGGTCAAGGCATTTGAAGACACTGGGGCTTATGGAGCTAAAATTGAGGACCATAAGCTCATAACCATCGAAGGTATTAACCACATAAAGTTGATTCTCCCAACAGTTCGTTTGAGGGTCACCAGGCCCCACAGAACCAAGATTTGCACTCTTGCGTTAGCAAATGGCCTTTCTGGAGGCTATGACCTCCTCCTGGGACTGGACTCCCGGTCCCCACCTCACTCAAGACAACCCAGGAGTCCTAACCCCTCACAGTTTCCATCAAGACCAAATAGTCCTCACAGACCTGCCTTAGAACCACTGCCAGTGTCACTTGAGCACCCCGAGCAGTGCCAGGCTCCATCCATCTAGCAAGTTGAGCCCTTGCCAAATTTAATTCCTGTACTAGGTCCTGCCTTTGTGCCAGTGCCAGAGCACGCCATAGATCTCTCTTCAGGAGATCCCAGTCTGGATCACCTCTCTTCTCCCGGCTTGGCCCTGCTACCAGTCCCTGCTACCAGTGTCAGTAAGAGAGCCAACCCAAAGTTTACTAGGGTCCCCTCTGGATTTCCCTGACCACAGCGGAAGCTCAACCCCTGGCACGGCCTTGCAACCGTGCCTGAGTTGGTCATTGTAACCTGCGAGCCTCTCATGCCCACGAAGACTTCTTCCTCTCTTTCCCAGTCCTCAGAAGATAAGACTCTGAGGGAAAATTCTATCATATCTCAGCTGGTGGCAGAATTCAAGGAACTGCGACGGCAAATGGTAGAAATTGTAGGCACTGCCCCTGCTTCAGTTGCCACAGCAGCCGGAACAGGTGGCACTCCACTGCCGTCCTCCTCCTGCAATGTCAAACCATCGACCTAAAAGAGGGTCAAGGAAGAAAGGTCAGAGGCACAAAACATCCAAGTAGCCTGAGAGCCACCGAGTTCTCCTGTGCCCCACTTTAATTGAGTATCTTGGCACCCAACCAGAGTAGGATGCTACATTACTCCCTTACTCTCACTCTCTGGCAATGTGTAACTTACTTTTCTCTTGTAACTTTAATCATTTGCAATTGAATTTTAACCCTTCTAATAACTAACCATTTACCTTGCCTAACTCTCCTACTAAACACCACGCTCTCACCAATGCAGAGTGCCAACTGCCACACCTTCTGGCACTTTGAGTCTTTGACTTCCCTTTCGTGCAATTATTTGCATGGCAAATTTAAATTGCATGTAACAGAGCCACCAAGCCCTTAAACACTAGTGCCACCACCATACCTAAGTACCATGGCATCACCTAAACAAAGACCACGAGTACTACCTTTACATTGCCTCTTCAAGGCAACTAACCGCATGAATTTATATAATCAAGACAATCTTATATTTAAGTGCATGACTAACTTACAGGTCCTAGTTCCAATAGTAATTCTAAGAAATTATCTTACACCTATAATATTAAATCATAACATAAATTATAAAGTTCATGTGATACATTTTTCATTGTAATTTACTGCAAGTGTTGCTTCATTTTAACCCTTAATTACTAACAAAAAATACTCCCAGCAGCAAACTGATTCTGCGCTAACATAACTATTACCACCAGTGCCATAAAATTTGCATTTATCCAAAATGCAGAAATCCTAATTTTAAGTTCATTAAAGCAACCAAGGGCTAGCAGAGGAAAAGTAATCCTTAAAAGTCAATTTGCCTTGCCTGCAGACATCCCCACCCAATTAAGGGTGTGATATGTCTACTTGTTGGGGGAGCTGCTAAGAGAATTAACACTCCCAAGGCAGCTTGCCTTTCAAGAATATAGTAAAATTTACCAATAAACAAACTTAATAACCCTCTGTTAATTAAGTTTGCTTGTTGCGACACGCTAACTGCCAGTCACAGAAAACTCCCCTTCGATCTCATTCTATTAGTCTCTTGTTGCTTCTAATCTTCTCTTGAGCTCCATGGCTGTGATAAACCTCTTATTCCAGGTACTGACCTAAACTCGAGAAGATGCTGGCCACCTGAATGACCCAAGGCACTGATGTCAAGCCTCCTGTATGACTTGAGGCACTGATTAACTGCCCAGCATTTGCCAAAAGAGAAAGTTGGACACATTAACCATCCAACATTCGTTCGCCAAAAGAAAAAGTTGGACGTACCCAGAATGTATCTGGATGCCATCTTTGACTGCCTACTCCTTCAGAGTCAACATCTCTCTGTGGCTGAATGACTCAGTCCTAGTATCTTAAAACCAGTGCCAACCGCCACGTCCTTCCATTGGTAAGACTACAGGAGCGAGCCATCCCATCAGAAATAAGGTACAGTAAAGAATTGAGGTTGTCCAGTCACTTAGCTTTTTCTTCTCCTAAATGTTTCCGTTTCAAAGTGCAACTCTTATATAAACCTGACCTGTCATGTTTTATGAAAAGAGGATTTCTGTCGCTCAGCACTAGCCTCTTACCCCTGTTATTACCGTTAACATATCAAGTGATCGTATGTCCTTCTCTATTGCAGAAAGGAATGCTTGCCACTGTGGACCCTTCTGCCACGACTGTGTTTGTTGGTTACATCAACGAATTTCTAATTGCAACCTTATGAACAGTGCCATTGAAGTTTAATCCCCTGCACCCAGTTAACATCTATTATTCATTTATGTACTGCTGCAGGACCCCCAGGAGCCTGCCTTATACCTCCTTGTCTTCTGATTGTGTATTGTAAATAAATGTAATTTAGATATCCTGAGAGTTTCTCTCCAGAATCCCTCTAGCTTAAGTCTTTAAGCCTCTATTCCTTCTTGAGGGAGACAGTAACACAGTTTGACAGAAGAACAGATAAGGGAATAGCAGCTTGGGGTCAGAACAAGAATGGTGTGAGAATCAACTGCTTGATATGAAAAAAAAAAAACTGGGTTATAGCAGTTACAAAAACCAGAAGAGGATCAGAAAGAGATTTAAAAACCTCTTAAGCCATGTCCTCGCATACAACAGTTCATCACCTTTCAGACGTATATATATATATATATATATATATATATATATATATATATATATATATATATATATATATATATATATATATATATATATATATATATATATATATATATATATATATATATATATATACATGTATCCGTATATGTATGTATGTATATGTATGTATGTATATATATATATATATATATATATATATATATATATACATACATATATATACAGTATATATAGATTCAGGTTCATGTAAACATGTATATATATGTATATATATATATATATATATATATATATATATATATATATATATATATATATAGATTCAGGTATATATAAACATGTATAAATATATATATATATATATATATATATATATATATATATATATATATATATATATATATATATATATATATATATATATATGTGTGTGTGTGTGTGTGTGTTATAACCCAATCCTGCTAGTTCCTTATCTGTTCTTCTATTATCTGTGTTACTTTCTCTATCAAAACACTACCACCTTCCAGATGTGGTAAATACTTTTACACACACACATATATATATACAGAGAGAGAGAGAGAGAGAGAGAGAGAGAGAGAGAGAGAGAGAGAGAGAGAGAGAGAGAGAATCGTAAAGTCAAGGAAAACATGAAAAAAAGGACGAACTGTCTGACGTCAGAGGTTTTCCCAACGATCGAGAACCTGTTGCGTGGCAGAATATAGCAGAGAGGATTGTAACCTTATCAGTTAGATGTTACAGTTCCTGGTCATTTATTTACATATCTGATTTGTCATCTGCCTTAAGGTTAAAACAACATGAAATGTCACCTATGTTGTTTTATCTGTTAACGTTACGCGAGGATGAATTCAATAACATGGAAGGAAACCAGGCTTGAAAATAACAGACTAAAATCCACAAGGCTTACAAGGAATGTGTGATATTCCAATACAAGAGAATATAGATTATTTACTATAAAATATGACAAAAAATTATCCTTTACAACATACATGAGGGACTTTTATATATGTATATATAGACATACACACACGCACACACATGCACAAACACACACACACACACACACACACACATATATATATATATATATATATATACATATATATATATATATATATATATATATATATATATATATATATATATGTGTGTGTGTGTGTGTGTGTGTGTGTGTGTGTGTGTGAGTTGTTTGTTTGTTTGTTTGTTTGTTTGTGTGTGTGTATATAGGAAGGTGGGTCAAAACGGCCCATGTGGATAATATGGACCTCAGCCGTTTTCTTTGTTCCTTGGTGCTGCCACCTCATGGGAAGTGTATGTACTAAATCTTTGGTTCCTTAGTCAGCTGTAACATAAATGCTATTTGAAAGCCATGTTTTGTTTCTGTGCAAAATTCCCCTGAAATTTTCATCACCACCTGATCTACTGGTAAGGGTCGGATAAAATCGTATTTGTAGGAATACCGTGACTCATGATTTAGTGCACTTTTGCGCATTTCTTTAATATTATCTAGTGAATGAAGCCGACTAGAGAAAACTGCACTTCCAGCCCCTGTAGTGTGGTGAGGTGGTTGTCAACATATTTATTGCCATGGGGGCAAAACGGCACATTTGTGCCTGGGGTAATATGGCACAGTGGTTCATTTTGCCCTAAGGTGGTCTGTTTTACCTTCTGATACAATACGGGCAAATATTTCACATTTATATTAATGATTATTCTCAAAATAGGCCTATAGCCTCTGCGATTTACTATATCCTGTAATGTTATTTTTAAAAAATTGTTTTCTTGCAGAGACTTCTAATATTTATTCTTTCTAATTAAGTCTAACACAATAATTTTTCACTTTATTGTATTTATTTATTCAGTTAAATTTCTAGTCACATATATCAACAAAATGTATTAGATTGTAAGTGAATACAGTATACACACACAAACATACATATACACACACACACACACACACACACATATATATATATATATATATATATATATATATATATATATATATATATATATATAACTTGTATGTTTTATATTTTTTTATATGAATAATAATCATTATATATATATAAGGCATATATATATATATATAATATATATATTATACATATATCATTGGTATGTTTTATATTTTTTATATGAATAGTATTGATAATGATAAGAGATCATTATTTTCAGTGATATTTAGCCAAAGATCAATTACTTTCTAGTTAAGAGAACTTAACAACTTTAAGTTGTATGCAGAATATGCATTTCAGTTTCCTGTTGAGTACATTTACTGGAACATTTCTATGAGAAAACGCAGATTTTGACGTGTTAACAAGTGTTTACTCATGAGGGACCATTTTGACCCATAAGCCTGGGCCAATTTGCCCTAACCGTTGTACATAATGGCCCACCTTGGTCTATTTTCTTTTGTCAATTTTCTTGGGTAAAGTATGAAAACTATATCTTCCAAAGAGAGTTTATTTTGTTTATTGATGAATAAAGATGAAAAAAAATAACTGTCTTTAAATATATTGCAAAGGGTTTTTAGAAATTGGAGTCAAACCTTAAGTGTGCCGTTTTGCCCCACCTTCCCCATATATATATATATATATATATATATATATATATATATATATATATATATATATATATATATATATATATATATATATATATATATATATATATATATATATATATATATATATATATATATATATATATATATATATATATATATATATATATACTGTATATATATATATACATATATATATATATATATATATATATATATATATATATATATATATATATATATATAATATATATATATATATAATATATATATATATATATATATATATATATATATATATATATATATATAAAGCTGATACCTAAACATTATACAATTATGGAAAGAGAGAGAGAGAGTTTTATCGATATCTCAAGAATGGTTTATACCTGTGGGATGAGAATTAACTCGTCCTGTTTTGATGGCATACAATTTGGCAGAGCAGTGAGCGGTCAAGACGAGTTTTCCCTCTTCTCTCTTTCTCTCTGTCCATCCTAATTGAGGACCACAGCGATCGCCTATCAGCTAAGTAAATGGTTCTCGGCCTAAATCACATGTTCGTCCAGTTGTGAGCTAGACGCGCTACATTCAAGCTACCAGGCTTAGAGAGAGAGAGGAGAGAGAGAGTACACCACACTATATAACAAACCTGATGTGAATAGCGAGATTACTCCCAATTAGTTCTGCCAATAAAAGAAAGCGGCGGTAATAATAATAATAATAATAATAATAATAATAATAATAATAATAATAATAATAATAATAATAGGAAAGGTAAACCCCTGCTCAATTTACAATTGATATTGCTGCAATATAAAGTTTCAGTAGCAACAATGTGTTGTTTTCCTAGTCAGACAGCGACTAAGAAAGGGGTCGTAGAACTTATGGAAGAAAAAATGTCCCGCAAATGATAGGGTTGATTATATTCTTGAGGACAACACAAGCACCCTCACAACTCAGTACATTGCTAAAGTCATCAAAATGGCAAAGGTAGGGGATTCGCAGCTTCATCCCTTGTTTAACCCTGCAAAAATACATAAGGAAACAATAGATATGGCTATTGTAGGCCTAAAACTATATGTTTAATATAGCCGTGGCATCAAGCCTGAAGATTTCATTATCGTCCCCTGGCAACCAACGCTAAGATTTGAACGCATTGTTGACCGGTAAACTGCCAAAGGGACGATCATGAAACCTTCAGATTCCTTGGCCTCTGCTATAGTATGATCTTTTGAAATTATTAGAAATAAAATACAGAAATTACATTGTACTGCACTATGTACAAAAGGCAGACTCGTAAATATCAGTGACAGAATAAATGAGCAGGTATGTGAAAATAACAAACAGTGTAATTACTGAAAAAAATAGAGTACATGAACTTAAGAAACTGGTACAGAATAATGTGATTTTCAAATCAAATGGTCTACGGACGAAATGAAGAGTAGTTATTATTATTATTATTATTATTATTATTATTATTATTATTATTATTATTATTAATCCTGTGACACACCACCAAAGGAAAAATATTTCACTTAATGCTTGGGTGTTTTGAAACAAAAATTTTATTTCACGTGGAACGACTCCTACGAAAATCCAAGGATGATCACAAAATATCAAAAAACCAAACTCAGAATTAAAACTTACGTTATATCAGAATCTAATACTATTCCAGGTCTTAGAATGAAATCAAAACGTATGAAGAACTTTTGCAGAGCGAAGACACGCATTTCTCATCCCTTTATTCAAGTGGTGGGTCCGTCCTCCCCAAGGACAACACCTGCAGCCCTTACAATACTCCTCCTCTTTTTTCTTAACGTCTGGGCCGGGTAAGGGTATTAAGCTGTCCTCGTTGTTTGTCACGTGAATATCGAATGGATCTCTGACTAAACTTACGGAAAATTTGTACCCTGAAGGGCATGACTTCCAATATGCTGCAGTTTACCATTCTTTATACCTTTATACGTATTTTCATAACGGAATTGGATATGAATGAGACTTTACAGTTAACATAAGCAAAATGAATCTTTCCCCAGTCATAAACACCAGAAATAGTCAGGCTGAAAACATATATGCTTTTATTAGACAGATGAGCTGTCAGGGAATAAATCACATTTGTTAGGTTCGTTAACAAAAAAATAAGTCGTAAAACGAGATTTAAACATTTAAAAGAAACGCAATAAACTCTTGGTAAGAAAGGTTAATAATAGAGAAACCAAGGAAAGCTCGACTCTTTCCATCGGCCCCAACTCTTTTCTGAGAAGGCGCTCCGCTTCCCAGCTTCAATTTTACGACGCTGAGACTGGAACTAGAACGAAAAGGAAAAGAGACGAAAGGAAACTTTCCAGAAAATGACTGCAATTGGCTCGAATAAATTCAGACCTCGGGAAATCAGGAAAGGGATGACAAGGTTCAAGACAACAGAGAAAGAGCCTGACTTCATCAGGACTTCTCTTTTACGATACACAGAAAATTCTGAAATATGATACTTGTTCTTAAAAATTTGTTTTATGTGTGTGTTCAATGTACTATATACATATCAATTCAAACAAACAAATAAAAGAAAAATATGCATAAAAACGCACAAGCACAAGCACACGTACACATATACATACATACATATATAAATAAAGATAAAATCCACGAAGGAAACAAACACTGGAGTGCTGCGAGGCCTTAAGTTAAGTTAAGTATACCTTAGTTTTAAACCACTGAGCTGATTAACAGCTCTCCTAGGGCTGGCCCGAAGGATTAACTTATTTTACGTGGCTAAACCAATTGGTTACTGGGACCTACAGCTTATTGTGGAATCCGAACCACATTATAGCGAGAAATGAATTTCTATCACCAGAAATAAATTCCTCTAACACTTCATCAGCCGGCCGCGGGAACTGAACTCCGGCCCATCGAATGACAGTCCGAAGCTCAACCGACTCGGCCAACAAAGGGCTAAATTTCGACACTAGTCCTTTACTTAGCAGACTGAAGAAATATAAAGGTATATTTACAAAGAAAGCTCATATAAATGACAGATGGGGATTATAAAGGAAACATGTACCTGGAATCCAACACAATTGAAGAATTAGTAGAACTGCCAAAACAGGATTAAATATTTAAGAGGTTTTTACAAAGGATTAGGATCAACCGTTCAGGAGCAGGGACAGGACAATTAAAAGATTATACAGGTTCGTGACTGACCACCTAAAAATTCTTAGTACAACACAACAATTCTCTTTTTTTGTAAACAATAATAACTTTTTGCAAGATGAACATTTAAAAAAAAAATTATATTAAACATAAGGATATATAGAAAATATATATCAAGTAGCTACCTTGTAATTAAGTCAGTGATTTTATCTTTTAGGTCATTCTTGAACATTTTTCTAATACAGGGGTCCAAATAATACATGCCAGGGCTAAGATTAAAATTACAACTGGAAGTAAGCTGGATAATAGCGGACTCCAATAGATTTCTTGAAGAGAAATCTTTCGATCTGGCAATCAATGAACTTTCAGTCCAATTTATCCTGTGAGAGTTTTCACTTAAATGAATGAATATAGCATTGGATGCTTGTCCAGTTTTGAATGAATACTTATCTTGCTTAATACGTACATCTAAATCTTTGCTAGATTGTCCAATATAAAAGAGGGGCAATCCAAACATGGAATTTTATATATTATGTTGTTGTTTTTTTAGGGCTATTTTCTATTAACATTCTTTTGAGTGTCTTATTATAAAAAAAAGAGGTTTACATTAAAAGATTTTAATGTAAACCTCTTCATACTTTTATATTTCTTCAGTCTGTTAAGTAAAAGACTAGCGTCGAAAGGCCTCGTAGCACTACAGTGTTTCCGTTTCTTTCGTGGATTTTATCTTTATTTATATATTCATCACGTTCCATATTTTCGTGATTCAGTTATACACATACATATATATATATATGTGTGTGTGTGTGTGTGTGTGTACAGTATGTGTGTGTTTGTGTGTGTGTGTATGAAGGACGGGTTACTAGCCGGAATTTGATTTCTTTCTGGAATTAACCTTGTTACAAAAATATATATATTATATATGTGTGCATAAATATATATATATATATATATATATATATATATATATATATATATATATATATATATATATATATATATATATGTATATATATACATATATATATACTATTTATCATATCATGTATTCATATATAATCATAAAGCTAAAAACGTAATCAGCTTGTCCGAAGGGGAATTTTAGTTGATAATAACACAGGGACTCAGGACTCTCGCACTTTGTCCCTGTATCCTGAGTCCTGGTTCGTCGCTGGTTCGACCTGACGGGACGGTGGACTCAACTTCTTCCTATATATGAAAATATATTATGATGACGAGAGTCCGATATCAAGTTATTAACGGAGAATCTGTATATATATTTAATGTAAGATGTATGTATGGATATATATAATAATTATACATAATCAGCTTGTCCTTATTAACACAGGGATTCCTTGTATTGGTAGAAGTTCATGATATATCCGATATCAAGTTATTAACGGAGAATCTGTGGTTTAATGTAAGAGGATATATATAATAATTATATACATATATATATATATATATATATATATATATATATATATATATATATATATATATATATATATATATATATATATATATATATATATATATATACCAACCCATGCCATCGTTCCCATTCGAGTCTCAGCCAGTGTTCTGGGATGATATTCCGAAAGTCACAACAGTCGATGGACTATCAAGTATTTAATTCAATGCTTTAGCAAGTCGAGCGACGCCCAGTCAGTAACAAAACGTGACCATTCTATTTCGTTCTCGCCTGGAATCTGACCTCGTGTTCTCACACTACTGAGACAAGTCTTTGAACTTTTCGACCACACATATAATCATGTAATAATAATACACATGACATGTACACATACATCTAATACGACAGACGCCGAAGCAGCATACAGACAACGGAAATTAATAATCATTTCCATAAATGATTCCACAACTGACTTTCCATGCCAATGAAAGACAGAAAACTTAAACGTGAAAGGTTGGGGGAAAGGAACAAAGTGCACAAATCCGGTTACAGCCCTTCAGCCTTTTCTTCCCCGGAAGAAGATTATACCGGGAAACGTTAAGCAGTAATGGAAAATGGTAATTACGGACAGCGAAAAGGAAAAATCTTTGAAACTGAATTTCGATTCAAACGCCAGAGAGGCGGAAGACTTAATGAATAATTAAGGGCATCAATATTCACCAGGAGGCTCAGAGGTAAAAGTGGTATACGGTATTCCGAAAATGAACATTTTCAATCTCCCTCCTGCTGAGGAGGCACAGTCAGCCTCAGAAGTCAGCAGACATTCACCCCAGGTGACTGTCTGCTGGCGCCTCCCTACACAGTGAGTACAATGACTATTTCAGCAGACTTTTTGTATTCACATGTATGTTCAGAAAGAACAATGTACAACGCGTGGAATTTTTTAAATGCAAAAATACCCAGCTTGGGATAGAGTCCCTTGGAAAATGCTTTAATATCTGGTCATATATATATATATATATATATATATATATATATATATATATATATATATATATATATATATATATATATATATATATCTGACCAATCCGGCGCTGCTCGGGAAAACTCAGAAGAACTCAGATAAATTTTCCTACACCTCCTTGTACCGTCTGCCCTTTATATATGAATTACTGTGCCGACTGTCCCTTTTATCCAACTATTACTGTGCAGACTGTCCCATTTATCCATGTATTACTGTGATGACTGTCCCTTTTATCCAGAAATTACTGTATTAATATTTTCCTACACCTCCTTGTACTGTCTGCCCTTTATATATGAATTACTGTGCCGATGTCCCTTTTATCCAACTATTACTGTGCAGACTGTCCCATTTATCCATGTATTACTGTGATGACTGTCCCTTTTATCCAGAAATTACTGTATTAACTATACCTTTTATCCAAATATTACTTTGGTGACTGTCCAGTTTATCCAGATATTACTGTGGTGACTGTCCCATTTTTCCAGTTATAAGTGTGGTGAGTGTCCATTTTATCCAGGTATGACTGTACTGACTGTCCCATTTATCCTGGTATTACTGTGCTGGCTGTCCCTTTTATCCAGGTTTTACTGTAGTTTCTGTCCCATTTATCTAGTTATTACTGTGGTGACTGTCCCATTTATCCAGGTATTACTCTGCTGACTGTCCCATTTATCTAAATATTACTGTACTGAACGTCCCTTTCACCTAGATATTACAGTGCTGACAGGTCCCTTTTATCAGACATTACTGTGGTGACTGTCCCTATTATCCACGCATTACTGTTCTGTCTGTCCCTTTTATCCAGGTATTACTGTGCCGACTGTCCCTTTCATCCAGGTATTACTGTGATGACTGTCCATTTTATCAAGTTATTACTGTGGTGGCTGTCGTATTACTTTACTGTCTGTCCTTTTTATCCAAAGATTACTGTGCTGACTGTCCCTTTTATGCAGGTATTACTGTGCTGACTGTCCCTTTTATGCAGGTATTACTGTGCTGACTGTCCCTTTTATCCAGGTATCACTGTGCTGACTGTCCCTCTGATCCAGGTATTACTGTGGTGAATGTCCATTTTATCCAGACGTTACTGTGGTGACTATCGCCCAGGTATTACTGTGCTGATTGTCCTTTTTATCCAGGGGTTATTGTGCTGACTGTCCCATTTGTCCAGGTATTACTGTGGTGACTTTCCATTTTATCCAGATATTACTGTGGTTGCTGTCCCATTTGCACCCCATTAAACCTAAACATAGCTCCCACTTAACTGAAACAACCCCACTAAACCTCAGCACACCCACCACTAAATGTAAACACATCCCCCTCTGAAACTAAACACACTCACTGCTAAACCAGAACACACACCCCTACTATACCCAAACACAAACCTTGCTACATAATTATTAATCAAGGGAAAGAAAAACAATTTCAATAATATATTTCTATGGTAGGGAGTACATGAAATGAGGCATGACAAACCCGTAGAATTTATTTACCACATAAGTTACACAGGGAAGGGGGAAGGGGTATGGGTTTGAAACCAACCCTATTATCTAAGTTGGGTCAAATGATGGCCATGTGCCAAATTTTGTCTAGATCGGTCAATGGTTATCAAATAAGCTACAAAGGGAAGGGGGAATGGGAATGGAATCGGGTTACTGATCTGAAACCGACTCTATTATCTAACTTAGGTCAAATGATGGCCACGTGCTAAATTATGTCTAGATCGGACAAGCGGTTACCACTTAAGTTACAAAGGGAAGGGGGATGGAGAATGGGGAAGGGGAAGGGGTACAGATTTGAAACCTATCCTATTATCTAACTTCGGTCAAATGATAGCCATGTACCAAATTTTGTCCAGATCGATCAAATGGATACCACATAAGTTACAAAGGGAAGGGGGATAGGGGAAGGGGGAAGGGGATGGGGTACGGATTTGAAACCTACCATATTATGATGGCCAAACCTTAGACCAGTAACCGGTTATCTAAGTTACAAAGGGAAGGGGGATTGGGGTATGGATTTGAAACCTACCATATTATCTAAGTTGGGTCAAATGATGGCCACGTGCCAACTTTTGCTTAGACCAGTCAACCGGTTACTAAATAAGTTACAAAGGGAAGAGGGAGGGGGGATGGGGAAAGGCAAGGGGCTACGGGTTTGAATCTTACCTTATTATCTAAGTCGGGTCAAATGACGGCCACAAGCCAAATTTTGTCCATGTGGGTCAAGCAGTTACTTAATAAGTTACAAAGGGAAGGGGGATGGGGAAGGGGAAGAGGAAGGGGTACAGGTTTGAAACCCACCCTGTTATCTAATTTTGGTCAAATGATGGCCACATGCCAAATTTTGTCTAGACCAATCAAGTGGTTACCACACAAGTTACAAAGGGAAGGGGAAAGGGGGATGGGGGAATGGGGAAGAGGAATGGGGTATGGGTTTGAAACCTACCCTATTATCTAAGTTGGGTCAAATGATGGCCATGTGCCATATATTGTTTAGATCAGTCAAGCGGTTCGGATTTCGATAGCGCACAAGCATACAAACATACACACATTCACTTTATATATATATATATATATATATATATATATATATATATATATATATATATATATATATATATATATATTATATTATATACATATATATATATACATATATAACATATATACATAAATGCATATATATTACATTTCTACAGTATATATACATACATGTATATAATATATATATATATATATATATATATATATATATATATATATAAATATATATACATATATATATAGATATAGATATATGTGTGTATATGTATATATTATATATATAGATAGATGTATATATATACATATATAGACAAACACACACTATATATATATATATATATATATATATATATATATATATATATATATATATATATATATATATATATATATAATCAACACACAATCACGTGTGGAACAGAAATAAATTTCTGACTCACGTCAGGATCGAACCCAGGTCTTTCAACTGAAAGACCTGGGTTCGATCCTGACGTGAGTCAGAAATTTATTTCTGTTACACACGTGATTGTGTGTTGATTATTTCAATATACATATATATATATATATATATATATATATATATATATATATATATATATATATATATATATATATATATATATACCTCTACAGCCTTTTTTTCAGTATTCCATAATATTCGAAGTCCTGATGGATCCGACATATGAGTCCCCCCCACACACAAAAAAAACGAACAACAGGACAATACTGAAAAACAACGGGGTTCTCTTTCTCTCGTTTAAATAGACCAAAGTTGCCCATATCAAATCCTAAATGCAATACAAGCAGAGAAGCAGGAATACCGGTATGAAAGGGCGTCATAAGAATGAACCAATCATCCTATTATATAAATGCACTGTTGCTCCACGTGTGGTAATACAGTACATGTATATAGTCTACGGATAATGAACTTCACCTTAGAATATCATACATAAATACTTATAAAGGAAAATGCTGAGCAACTCAATTTACTCGATATAAGTACGATGGTAGTGCAAAATTCCTCAAATATTTCTGGCGGGACAGGCGCACTAGTATAAAACAACCGATAAATCCTTAAGTTTTACCCATAGCAAAAGTGTTTTACTGTACTTTCTAATAGATTGGGCGGCGTTCAAGACTCCTCCAGCTGCAGATATAAAAAATAAAAAACAGCGAAAGCTGTGGAATACCAAGTGTCAAGGACAGAAAGCGCGAGATGAGGCGAAAATTCATCGAAGTGACGTGATGGAATTTGACAACTTTACACGATATCGGTTCAAGAGAAGATGAAAAAAGTAAGGATAAGAGCTCATTGCTTCCTTGGAAACTAGACCCCATTTATAGCCCTCCTTACCTTTTTTTATAGGCCAGGGCTAAACCATGGAATTCAATTATCCGTCCAGTCGGCCTTCAAATAAAAGGAATCTGTTCAGTGAACTTATTTCAAGAAGATAAGGCGAAAAGTATGACAAATATATGAATAGAATCATTAACAACCATTTCAGTTCCTAATTCTATCTCTGTTAACGTAAACGCCAAATAAACCAAAAATTTATTCAATAAAATAGGAAAACCAAAAATTTTTACTTTATCCTTGAGAAATCGCTTTGTTTCAAGAAACCTGAATACATATTTAGTTTTTGTATGCAAATACTAAGTACAAGAGAGAGAGAGAGAGAGAGAGAGAGAGAGAGAGAGAGAGAGAGAGAGAGAGAGAGAGTCAAGTATATGTATGCATTTGTTCGTTCCAATAAAACAGTTGAATTTCTAATACCCAAATGCAGTATGTATTCTATCATGGCATACGTTTCACGAAACACTAATGATCCCCGTGTTATTTTTCTTTCCTGATTTCTCTCTCTCTCTCTCTCTCTCTCTCTCTCCTCTCTCTCTATCTCTTTTACCCCAGCTGCAACCCACGTCAGTCAACTAACTTCCAGAGACGCATTCCAGCGCGTAGATCAGCAGAGGCAGTCTAGATGTTCGAAAAATCTCATCCGTTCTGGGATATCAACATGGGTTCCTCGGTTGCAAGCCCGAGTATTCACAACTCTACCCTGGGGACCAAAGGAGAAAGAAAGAGAGGAAAAACAAACGCCACTGTTTGTACACAGTTACGATCTCTAAAATGGAATGACTACCTTTGATACGAGTGACTCAACTCAATACTCGTTTAATATTCCAGAACAAACACCAGCATGAAAAATTCTGTTTGTCGTCACACATTTAACACATTAGTAATGTAAATCACTCAAATTCAATGTCAACAAGAACATTAAACGGAACATTGCTTCAGACGATCCTTTATGTAGCTCATATAGAGACAAAATGATCACATTAAGTCCCAGAGTAACATACTCGCCATTATTAATTTAATCTTAAAGCTCTTTTTCGACGCCCTTCATCAGGGTAAAAGAGACAATCAAATCTTATTCACTTTCTCTTGACAGGTTATCCAATCTCTCTCTCTCTCTCTCTCTCTCTCTCTCTCTCTCTCTTAAATAAAAGAAAAATTACGTCTTATCTTGTCTCAGAACAATGTAACTGAGGAGGAGTTACATAGCTGGAACGAGACATCCATGACACATGAAACAATTACTTAAAAATAACTATATGGATGGATTACGACAGTAAACATATTGGAGCGTTCCTTCGAAGTGTTCTGCACCTCCCCCAGCCCCCAAAACAACATCCCACGCCACACAGAACGCAAATTACAAAACATAAGATGAAACTGCGTTGGTTTTTCGCAGCAAGATATCAGTGCTCATAAAATTTCCAGAATACAAGAAAATGGCTTCGTTTACGTTGCGTGACCTTGCATTCTCATGAGAAAGGTAATGCTTATTTATTTGTCGATTACACGGACAACTGTAACTGTGAAAGGATATAATTCGTACAGACAACTTTCTTAAAGAATAAAAAATGCCATCTGAATCACGGGTTCTTTTAATTATGCTTAAAGAGATTCGACTGTGATGTACACTTGCGACGCCTGTGGCCTCCAGCTTCGGGTTGCGGAGCCACACACGATCACATCGCTGAATGCACACATTCGTCATCGTCGGAACACGACGGACTATATATATATATATATATATATATATATATATATATATATATATATATATATATATATATATATATATATATATATATATATATATATATATATATGTATATATATATATATATATATATGAACACACAGATACATTAAGCTGCAAATGTCGTTTAACATCCGATTCTCTCTAACTTGAAATAATAGCGTAGGGAATTGTAATTGATAAATGGTTCGTCACCTGGGAGGCTCGAACTGCCGAACAGTAAGTACCAACGACGTCGTCGGTATCACTGTTAGGCAGTTCGAGCCTCCCAGGTGACGAACCACTTATCAATTATAATTCCCCTTCGCTATTATTTCCGAAGTAGAGCGAATTGGATATTAAACGACATTTGTAGCTTAATGGCTGTGTTTATAAAATGTCACGGTAATATGATAAAGATTCAACATGTATATAATTTATAAAATGTCATATATATATAATATGATAAAGATTCATATATGTATATATATATATATATATATATATATATATATATATATATATATATACATACAGTATATAGATATATACTGTAGATATGCGTGTGTGCATGTATACATACATGCATACATATATATTTGTGTGTATATATATACACACAAATGTGTGTATATATACACATATATATTTGTGTTATTGTTTCAAGTTAAAGTATTTAAGTGTTAATCTTTATCCTTTTTGACAAAAGGTGATATATATATATATATATATATATATATATATATATATATATATATATATATATATATATATATATATATATATATATATATATCATATATATTTTTTGTCAGAAAGGATAAAGATTAACACTTAAATACTTTAACTTGAAACGATAAGACACATGCCCTTCATTAAATGGTAGGAGTAGATGTAAAAAGGAAAGACATATGTTTTTCCTTAATGGCATAAGGTTATACTGTATCAAAATTTCTGGCTATGTTAGAATAAATTTTCAAATTACTCGGAGATTCAAATCAATCATGCAGAACTATAGAAGCTTAACTTAGTACTGAGAAAATTAATTTTTATAATGAATACATGATCATTACAGCTAGGAGGACCTCAAAAATAAATTCTTCAAAACTTGAAAATTGTTACATTCTAGCATCAAATACATACAGTTCAATACCTGTGAAAAAAAAAAAGTGCATCAAAGGTAAACAAAGGAGTTCCTGGTGTGAGGTCACGCTCTAACTCACAGAGCACTCACTGGCCACCCAAATTGCCAAGTGCACTCGAACTTTAATCGCTTGAAATGACTAGAGCGTATTGCAGTGAGTAAAAGAACCTGTGTAATTAGAAATATATGAAAGAGACTGTAGTTCATGCAGCTCGCAGCAACTTTCACTGATTTGGTCTACGATGCCTTTAAATACTTAGTTAGGTAGTTATTACCGAACTTGATTTGATTCTGAAGTTAAAACAAGGCGGTCTAAATCGACGTTTTATCTTTCTATACAAGACAAAGGAATCTAAGCAAGGTGCCTTAGTATTAGTAAATTTGGAATATTGTATTTTATCTGTACTCTGCAATATGATACAAAGGTTACATTGGAGATGTAATGGTATAAATAAAACGGAATGAGATGAATGTTTTCAAAGTTACGTGCTCTATTCTTCATAAGCATGGGATTACTGTATCAACTTGCACTAAGAAAAACCTCTTGGAGACCGCAATGGTTAACATACAAAAGCATTGAGAGCTGAGGTCGAATCTGATGGACAGAAGGATATTTACCTGGAATGACAATTTTTCATTCTGTTTTCAAGAAAGAAGAAGTCTGTTTAAAAATTTGTTGACATTTTCTTTTTCTTTTTTCAAAAATTTTCACGGCAAATCAAAGCATTGGAAGGATAAACCGAAATGGGGACAAAGATTACATGATAAGGAAAGGACATAGGCTGCAAAAATAGATAGAGCGACATTAATCATAATGATTTCATCAGGAATTTTAACATTGTAACAACAACATTAGTAAGCTGAAATGAATAAAGTAGGAATTTGTAGGAATGATTATATCAACGATTAGTATGCAAGATGGTTCAAATGAAGCGAATTTGTATGCTGAAATAAGGAATATGTATCTTAAACTACATGAATAAGGAATGTCTAAGCTGACTAATTAAAGCAGCATAAATTCCGTAAGTAACAAACAAGGAATGTTTTCTAGGATTTAAGGAGAAAATATTGTACGTAGGGAAACGATTAAAAAAATGTGAACCATTATCCTTTGAAAATTTCTCGGAATACTTAATTCTGTTACTAATTTAAAAATGTGAATTATTCCATTACTCGTGGTTGGTGATTTACGTGCTACCATAGGCAAGAGAATGCATCATGGAATATATCCTAAATCAGAAGTGAGCATTTGCGACTTGTGGATACATTAAAATTAATGTGCACTGAAGTGGGTATTTGACGCACTCATGTTTGCCATTAAAAATTATGACTAGCGCATTCTCCTTCACCCTCAAAATTTATGGTATATAACGACCGTCACCTAAACTTCAAGAAATTAAAAAAGGGGAAAAAATTTCCAAAAATTTTCTCCTAGCTCAGTAAAAGAAGAAACTGCCCGGGTTGCAATCGAAGCAGAAGAAGGATGAAAAAGAGCATTTGTTTCATGGAATTCACTGAAGATTAAGTCTAAGAAAGGAAACCATGGAAAATAAATGGCCCAAAAGCTCACTTTAGTCAGTACAGTATCTAATAATTTATTAGTTTTTGATATTACATGATTCTGTTAAGTTTATTTTAACCAGATTTCAACATTACATAAAATCTTTAGATTCTCTCCAGTTGCTCTGGATTTCTGTTACCGATATGACAAAAATATCGCATTAGCTATGTTACATTGTATCTGTGCAGTTTTAATTTAGCAGCCAACGTTTTCCCACTCTGTCCAAGGTATATCTTGTTTCACTTTACACGAAATCTGATGGATACATCCAATTTTATTCCTAGGAGAATTTCTTACACACACGTTCTCCAAACTATGAAAAACATCAACACGCAGTCTCGGGATCTTATTAACCAAATGTAAAAACGAAGCACTCGAATATTTTTTTTTAAACTCCATGGGTTTTGTCAGGGCATGAAACGAATTTTGAGCTCTATAACAAGCATTTTCGCTAAAACTGTTTGGGAACCTGAAATTCACTGCAATTTCAAGTATCATTTCAACCTCTTGAAAAAAAATCCGGCTACTGACCTGCAGTTCCTTTACAAACGGGGAAAAAGCTATCTTAGTGCTATTTGAATGCTTGAAGAAAAGATAAAAATGTAAGCCGACTTTTAAACGCTCTTTGCAACAGAACATCTAAAAACGGTAAACTGAGAAACATGATGAATATATTATTTGAATAACGTACACACAAATAAATCTTACGGAAATACATCAAGCAAATACTTTTTGCAACACGTTCAATATACGGAATATTTGAAACACAGGATTTCCCAATGTCATACAGAATTTCTGATCATAATAATACAAACCATTAAGGTAAATTTGCAACCTCTGATAACGATTTTCCAAAGTTCGAATAAAATTTTATTATCATCTCCTTTTCTAGAATTCTAACAGTCATCTACTGGCACTTTTGTAAAGAATGATATCATGTCTAAACTTATTATTATGAAGTCATGATTATTGCTAAAATGGTTATGTTCACCTTACTAGGAAGACTTTTCATGACTGTTATTTCCTTAGCACTTATACGTGAGCCCTGATGAGGAGTGTAAAAACATGAAAACTAGCGGTTCGAGTCATTCCTTTCACCTTTATGATTAAATGCAAATTTTATACAAACCTACATACACACACACACACACACACACACATATATATATATATATATATATATATATATATATATATATATATATATATATATATATATAAATTTCACTCACAACACACAAAGGCACAACTATACCAGGGTTCGGTCACAGAAATTTATTTCTGTGTACGTATATAATTCATACACAAACATGCACGCACGCACGCACACACACACACACACACACACACACATATATATATATATATATATATATATATATATATATATATATATATATATATATATATTATATATATATATATATATATATATATATACATACATATTTAACTAAATCAAACCCAAGTGTCTTAAATGAAAGGCAAATGCTTGTAACTACAATTTTCCCGACGGAAGAAATTGAAGATAATGGCGGTCGCGAGAATCGAACCCGCATTACCATATTCACAAGGAGGTCACGTTGCCGACCTGGCCACCGCCATTCAATTTATTTCTTCCGTCGGGATATTTTCGGCTTCAACATATCCAAAAAGCGCGAAGAATTCGAGAAGTTAAGAGGGCATTAGAATTACATATGTGTCTGGTAAAATGATAATTCACATTTATATATATATATATATATATATATATATATATATATATATATATATATACATATATATTTACATATATATATATATATATATATATATTATATATATATATTATATATATTTTATATATATATATATATATATATATATATATATATATATATATATGCTTTGAAAATATATGAAACAATTATACGACAGTACTCAGTACTTACTTTTTCATTTTCTCCTCCCTGAGGTGAAACTGTGCTCAATAGGAAGTAAGAGAAGGCAAAGGGAAATGCAGAAAGAAGAGTTCTCACTTATTAAAAAGAAAAAATTAATTATTAAATTAATAAATAGATAAAAATGTATTAAAATGCAAGGAGAGTAGCATTAGGTTAGTAATGCATTGCCTCTTCCCTTGAACTTTGAAGTTCCAATTGAACGAGGTCCTCAGGGAGACTGTTCCTCAGTCCAAAAGTGTAAGGAATACAGGACCTCTGGAACTGAGAAGTTCGACAGCGAGGCACATTTACTGCATATTGGTGCTGCTGTTCAGAGAATCTGGTTGCTCTAGGCAGGACAAGGTGGTCAGGGATCAATTGTGAATCTAAAAGATCTCTGTTAAAACACAACTTACGAAAAAGTGACAAACAAGAGACCATCCGTCGATGGTCCAAGTCATAACTGCTAATGTTAGGAAACAGAAACCTACCACCACGAACCACTGTATCTAAAAGAAATAATCTCTGGCAGAAGCAGACATCCACACCTGAGAACAGCATTCTAGTAAAGGAAGGACAAATAATCTAAAACAGGTTGCACTGATTTTATTAATTTTATAAATATATGAGGCCTTACGAACAATACCTAACTTTCGTGTGACATTTTCTGACACTTTCATTAGATGTTTCTCAAAAGTAAGATGGGAGTCAAAAGTTACACCTAGAATAGTCAAAGCTTCAGACTCATTCAGCAAAGTCCATCCACCTGAAGGGGAGGATGGACTGGAAAATCTGTACGAGATCTGCTAACCAATGGTGCTTTCGTTTTACTGGAGTTCAGCCTCATACCACACCGACTACACCATTCACTGATCCGGTTCATGTCCTCATTGAGGCTGAGGGCAGCTTCATTTCTCATAAGTGGAGACATTACTACACTCACAAGTGTTACATCATCGGCATACTACACAATCTTGTTTTCCAGGTCAACAACCATATCACTTGTATACACCAAAAATAATAGTGGACCAAAAACACAACCCTGTGGAACACTAGATGCAACAGGTCTTGGTTCACTAAAGATCCCATCAACAGCAACTCGCTGCTGACTACCTGTAAGGAAGTTTTGAAGTAATCCTAAAACATATCGACTCCACTCCAAGAATCTGAAGTTTATAAATAAGTGCCTTGTGATTTACTAAACTGAAAGCAGCGCTAAAATCTATTTAAATTACTCTGCACTCAAAACCCTTATTAAGGTTCTCTTGCAAATGGCATATCAAGTCTAAAAGAGCATTGCAGGTATCTAACTGCTTTCTATATGCATTTTACTATCAACTAACAATCTCGTAAATTCCATACGTTATATAGTGGCTTAAAAATAAGTTTTTCAGCAACGTTGGAGAGAACAGGGAGAACAGAAACTGGCCTGTAGTTACTGCAGTCTGCAGATATGCCACTCTTTGGAAAAGGCACTATACTACTGAGCTTGCGCTCATCCGCAAAGATACTAAATTGACATAAAAATCTATAGAATCTACTAATGTTGGGAGACAACACACTAGAATCTTTAAAAAAAAAAACAAAGAGAAGAAACCATCAGGATCTTCTGCACCACAGCTATCAAGATTATCAAAAATTTTTTTAACATCCCTAGAGCAAAATGCAAATTTTATAAGAATAGGTTCAGGATGACAAGTACAAGGGATAGGGACATCTTCAGCTGATTGCTTAACTTCAAAAGCTCGATGAAGCAGTCCAGCCTTTTCCCTAGGGCCAGTATCCAATCTACCATCATCCTTTGGTAGTGGTGGAATGGAAGGCGAGCCTGACCCAAAGATAGATTATGACAATTTGGTCCACCACAGATGAGGCTGAGTAATTCCCTCAAGTTTCCTGCTTAAGGAATTATTGTAATTTCTCTCGGCTGTACGGTAAGTTCTATTCACAGCACAAAGAGACTCAACAAAAACAGTGTAATTTTCATTTGAACGATTTCGTCTCCATGTGTTGAATTTTGTCTGTTTGTCATGGTAACTCGTCTACATGCATCATCAAACCATGGCTGGCCATTTGTCCTGCATTTGATGAACTTCTTGGGGATATACATTATTAAAATAGCCATCAGCATTTCATTTAACTTCTTCTTGGGATCTGGATCTAATACAGCATCTGAAATATTAAATGTCTGACAAGCTTCAATAATACAATCCCAATTGGCTCTAAATTTCAGCCAGACCTTTTTTCAAATGGTAGCATTAGGAATATACCGATTGACAGATATGTCTATCTCAGTGGCGCAATGATCAGAAGTGCCTATATATTTACAGACTTGGACTTGTCAATAGTAGGAACAGCTGTGAATATGAGGTCTAATCTATTACCAGAAATATGCATGGGTTCCTCAATTAGCTGGACAAAATCAGAGGATACACAGAACTCAAGAAAGACCAGCCATGTTGATCTGTGGCATCTGAATTCCAGCCACCCACTGTGCTTTGCATTACAGTCGCCACAAATAATGAATGAAGCTTGTGAATTCTGACTCAAAACCATACTAATCCTTTCCAAGAGACAGTCATACATAGAAATGTCGACATCTGGACTGGGGTTAACAGCAAATACGTAAACATTGTAGAATTTACTTAAAAATTTTAAAGACAATTACACTCCAAATTTTTCTGACAATAAATAGGTCGTCTGGACTTACTGTACACAGCCATACCTTGGACATGCTGTGACGATAAATAAAATCAGAGGTAGAAATCAAGAAAGACAGCTATGTTGATCTGTGGC
This sequence comes from Macrobrachium rosenbergii, assembly GCF_040412425.1. NCBI lineage: Eukaryota > Metazoa > Arthropoda > Malacostraca > Decapoda > Palaemonidae > Macrobrachium > Macrobrachium rosenbergii. The sequence goes on along the minus strand of NC_089749.1, from coordinate 35,816,391 downwards.
AAACAGCAACTGTGCTTTGCATTACACGTAAACATTGTAGAATTTAGTCATTAGAAATGTCGAAAAAACAGCAAATTTTAAAGACAAAAGACAATTACACTCCAAATTTTTCTGACAATAAATAGGTCGTCTGGACTTACTGTACACAGCCATACCTTGTGCATGTGGGATGTTGTGACGATAAATAAAATCAGGGCCATCAAAACCACGGGTCTAAAAACTCAACCTTTGATTTGTTACTACTTACAAGAGTCTTAGATAAAAACATCAAATCATAGTTATGGGCTCAACTCTGGAGATCAAGAAAATTTGACATTAAGCTCGAATATTTAAGTAAAGTACTCTGCAATTTTTCTTACTGCAATGAGTAATAGGCCCAGGGTTCAGCTCAATGTCTCCCTAAAGAATTAGAATTAACAATATAAAATCAGCAGCAAAACTAATAAATAGTCTCATAACAACAGTAACATTGTAAACATCAACAGAACAATAAACAATAATGCCATCAACAACAACAGTATTTACATTATTTAAAAAAATTCTGTTAAAAGTATATATAAACGTGACCATATGTCATTGAAAAAGCGCCGGAAACAGGTGGTCGATAAGGTGGGGAAGGCACACCTTGTAACGCAAATAAGAAATCCGCCAGGTTTACCATAACACCTGGGGGAGGACAGTTAGAATGGATTTAGAAATTATAAAACGCTCAGAAGGAAAAGATTACATCAAGACGAGCTACTTTCCTGATAATCCACCGAGAAACTTTTGCTTTCTCATCAGCATGTCCTACACACTTTTCGAAAAAACAGGAAAGTGAACAAAAAAGAGGATAAATGCCTGATGGTACCCTCAGGCAAGGGAACTCAGACCTAAGACCATGGAAGGCCACGGTTCAATGGCTACGGCACAGTCCAAGGTTGGAGAACAAGGTTTGCATTCAAAGTAACCATCTGTTTTCTGGGTTAGCTAGAAGAGTTGCCTCCCAAGGCTAGAGAGTCTCTCCTACCCTAACTCGTGTAGGCAGGGACGTCACACCCTGAAGTGAGTGTTCTAAGAAACTAAAAATGAAACCTAACAGAAGTCATCTAAGTCTTCAATATATAGCAAAGGAAAATTGCTAACACGGAAAACTATTCTATTGTGACCTTCGAAGACATCGGACAAAAACATGAACAAAATGCATTCAATATTTCTCATACCAACGAGATTGGCTTGAGGGTTTATCTCTACCCTTAACCCGAATGGGGACCAAGTCATCCAGAAACAACTTCAATTTCAAACCTTAATTTGACTCTGGAAACATTTTAGAGATGAATGATTCCGCTTTCAAATTCAGATATGAATTATGTTGTAGGGATGAAGAGCATGTCGATATTTCATTTGCAACGATGATTTCTGTTCAATAAACAACAACGGATATTCATATGATAAACACAAATATGAATCCCTTTGTTTTAAAGCTACTTCAAAGAACTATTTTTGCTCAATATGATAAAGAATAGTAACTCAAAATGAACCAACTCGAGGAGCTTAAAGATGAAGTTATCACTTTACAAAAAAAAAAATTGAATAAGACATGAACCCTATTTGTACACAAGAAAAGATATTACTGTATTTTAATTGTGCCATGCAAAACGAAATTAACAATAGTCACTGTAGAGACGAATACCATATCAATATATGCATGAGATGTTACGGGGCACGGAGGCTCGCTCACTACTTCTGCCGGAGAAAGGGGTTAAAGGCTTCAATTCTGCGGCAACGTCTAGCAGTGTGGTTTACGGCCTCCCCCTCCTCCTCCTCCTCCTCCTCTTCCTCCTCCTCGACAAAGGCGGAGGGAGGTCGTGGAAATCCCTGATGCCATCGAAAGTTATTCATTGGCGAGATCAGCTGCACGCTGCCTTTGCCACGAGCCCTCGGGGAAAACGAGAAACTTGAGGTGGGGGAAAAGGTGGGAAACTATGTGGGAGGAGAAAACAGAGGGGATCAGGAAGTAGGAAAAACGTTGAAGGAGGAAGAAAACGAGGCTGGAGATTACGTGAGCGAAGCAATTAGGGGTGTGAAAGGGGGAAGGAGAAGGAGGTTGAGGAAGGGTAATGGGAAAGACGTATGAAAGAGAGCGATGAGGAAGAGGTAACAGAAACAGTGCAGAAGGTGGAACATAAAGAACGGGGCCTGAAGGGAGCTTGCGAGGAGATCACCGAAACGATGTAGATGAGAGAGCGAGAGAGATGTGACGATATTTGGAGGAGAAATTGAGAACGGATAAAGAGGAGCAGTAGGAGAAAAAATAAGGCAAAGAAGGATGGAAATCTTGGGGGAGGAAAAACTTAAAATCTACTGAAGGAAGAGGAGGAAGAAGACGACATGGGATCAAAATAGAAAAACGAGAATGTCAGAGGGAGAAATACGGACGAAGAGAAGGGAAGGGAAGGGAAAAGGCAAAGGAAAAAACGCAGGGCCAGATTGGGTCACTGAATAAAGCCGATATTTCCCACGGAAACCTTTTCACGTCGATCCCTGGGACTAAAAATAGAACGTGGGTCTAAATAAGAATGAAAAATATCCTAGCAACGTTCCGAATGCTAGGAGTTACAGAGACAAAATAAAAATCTGTTTGCCAAGAACACCTTAAATCAAGAGAAATTCAACAAACTCCAGTATGGAAAATTTACATCTATTTTTATTCATTGTTACAAGATTGTTTTTGGTATCGAATTCGTTCAGTTCTACTTTCTTCTTTTCTCTTTCGACACAAGGACATTCTGCTCCGTGAAGCTTGCCTACCATTAGAAGGATTACACATGGGCAATAACAACCTCATCAACAACAACAACAACAATAATAATAATAATAATAATATAATAATAAAATTAGATCCGTTACAACGAATAAGAATTCATTCTAGAGCACAATTCATCATTGCAGCAAATTGGTTCATTTGTGTGCATCATCAAAGCACTACTTTTTGTCACAATTTACTCTTTATTAGCTTCTGGAAGTCTGGTGTGCTTTTAGAATGCCTTGTGTCTCTGATAAACAAATGCCAGTGGGGTGAAAATATCCTTCATGGTGTAGAATCCATAAGAAGATTAATCAGAACACGCAAAGGTAAATAAATAAGACTTGAAATCACAAAGGCTGATTAAAAAAAGAGGGAATGAAAAACACAGGCAACCGCTGATTAAAGGAATGCTAAAACAAACTTATGGAGGTGAGTCCTGCGTCAATACGAGCATTATTTCATGGAGAGATTCCCAAAGGATTACTGCTAATAATCTCAAAGGAAAACTGCACACGTGAAATGGATTACAACAAGACCAGGGTAACACTGACCGCAAAAAAAAAAAAAAGTTTGATAACAGGAAACTGACCATTTTTAGGGTTGAGAGATTAGGTAAGCGGAATCAGAGCTTATAATAAAAAGACTTAAGAAAACTCACGCGGTGAGGGAAACCTGGATAAGGACTTTTTGCAAATATACAACTGACATGTTTAAGTATAGATAACTCACGAAATAGGTAATTCGTTCCTTAAATGATGTAATATAAACATTCAAAAAGAGTAAAATGGAAATTCAGGAGATAAAAATTATGAGACAATACGTAATTAGGCAGAGTAAAAGAATTAAATGCTCCTTTCCTGCAAACCTGATGTTCTTAATCTTTGTAATAAAGTAAACTGTGACTGCTTAAAGAATTGAAAATAAAGAGCATTTGTTTAATTGAAAAAAAAGTTTATGATGAATCAAATAAATACAAAGAATGGAATTTGGATCACTTAAGAACGTAAATTTTGATCACCCGAATGTTAAGGAACCAACACTGGATCACATACAAATACTGAATAACGAACACTGGGTCACCTGAGTAACTTACAGCAAGAGTCAGGTCTCACATAGCCATTTTTTGAAATGAGGAAGTCCATTGGGACGGACAGCGTAATGTCTTCTTTCAGCCCGGGCCCAGAGAAAACAAGTGAGAGAAGAAGGGAGCAAGAAGGGTGGGGCTTGACAACAAGGCAACTATACTTTTTAGCCTCTTCAAGTAAAAGAAAAAAAAAAGTTTATGTGTCAGGAAAAATAGAAGCGTGAAGAAAATTCCGAAGTAACCCAAACAGAATACTATGTAGTTATTTTTATATTATGAAAGTCCACAGTTGTATTTACATAACTGAAGAAGCATGTTGGAAAACATACTGAAGCTCCTAATGTTATAATGATACATATATACATATGTATAAACAACTGTGGATCTTTGACCCAATCTTCTAAAGTTTAGCACAAGAAGGAATGAGATTTCCATCGACCGAGTAACCACACGACGAGTACCAATTTCCGCTTTCATAGAAAGTGGAAAAATAAGAAAATGAGAGAAAGCTCAAGATTTCGTACCAAAAACAATCACCCAATTTCACTCAACAATTTCTTATGCTGTTGACAGCCTTCTTTTCATTTAATGGCTATCTGTATCATACACACCTTGCCATAGGTTTTTCAAAATAATAGTAAGTTGAGTAACCTCATTATCATTCGTGAAGAACATGTTACACTGAAAGGCTAAATCTGTGCTAAAGATTTTTCTAAAATGTCTAAGAGAAACTCTCAAAGTCAAAGGATAAAAAAGAAAATCCTGGTAAATTAACTGCGGTACCGAGCAGAAATTACTAGAAATGGGCCAAATTGCTCTGCATTCCTAATGTAATTTACAAAACTTTCACATGAAAGCAATTTGGTATATTTGACAAAAAACAGGTAATAAATGTAACTTGTTAAAAAATTTCTATTAAAACACTTCGCTCCCGAAAATGCGTTTTAATGGAAATTTCTTGCAAATTACAAATTTACTCATTGGTTTAATATATAATTTCTGTCTTGAAAAACACTGAATTTTATTATAATATATATATGTGTATGTATATATATATATATATATATATATATATATATATATATATATATATATATATATATATATATATATACATACATACATATATATATATAATATATATATATATATATATATACATACATACTATAAATGTATGTGCGTGTGTAAGTGTCCGAGCGAGGGTGGTCGAAAAAATATATACCTACATTTCCATGCATACAAGAAAAATTATATGTTCTAAATTAATATCGTACGTTTCATTTCCGGTCTGTCTCAAGACACAGCTGTTTCTCGCAGACTGTAATACGCATTCAGCTGGCGTTATCTCTCCTTACACGGTCATGCTATGCCTCCAGGGAGAGAAGAATCTCAGGTGTTCAATACGAGACTGAATTTCCACTCTTTAAAGCAGAATCTGCCAGAGACTGCAAGACCTTATCCTTATTCTGGTTGTCATTCGAATAGGGTCTTGGGGAGAGAGAGAGAGAGAGAGAGAGAGAGAGAGAGAGAGAGAGAGAGAGAGAGAGAGAGAGAGAGAGAGGGGGCTGGTTCTGGTACATCAATCTGCGTAAATGCTTTCCTGACAAAAGCAAATTAGCTCAGTAGCCGATACACAAAAAGAAATTCTGCAGAATCATGAAATCATATTCCAGCATCAAATATGCTGAGGTGCACCTTTTGCATTAATCTCCAACTTAATATTACTTAAATTCATTTGCTGAATATGACAATGCTGAAACAATAATATATCATTAGTCTGAAACCTTGGAAAAGTCAAATTGACTGTTATTAGAGCTCAATTTAATTATAGTTCAAATGTAATGAATGACCTACTAAACTTTTCAATGTAAAAAAAAAAAAAAAAAAAAAAAAAAAAACAAATCGTCTCAAGCTAAATGCACATGTTAAAATGAATAAAGCAAAACAAGATGAGCTTGACATTTACTCAATAGGGAAAGTAACTCAGTTTTTAACGCCTGAAAACAGAAACCAAATATTGAAAGAAAACATTAAAACATAATGTATTACGAAAGGAATATCTTCACCCTAAACAATTTTACAAGCCCCACCCACAAACAGAGGCAAAACTCCAAAGCGTAGCAACTCGAATAGCTGATTAAAACTCATATCAGCCGGAATCACAAAATATCAACGGAGGGCGCAGGAAGATATAGTTCTCCAACGCCAGGCGAACCGAATTCAGTTATACAATACAAAATCAACGGTAAATTACCATGGACGATGCAACTACAGATGTATTACAACGGATGTTGACTTAAAAGATGTACTGTAAAGGGCGAGGAAGTCAGGGATGACATGACGAAGACAATCAATTCATGATTCATATAATGAAATCACGGATGTAGTACCAAGGAAGATGAAATTAGGGACAATTACAAGGGATAGTAAACTTCTGAGTAAAGCAACAAAGAAACCGAAATCAAGAATTAATAAACACACAGGTCAATAAAAAAGATCGAAATACCAAGAAAGACAAAATCAAGACTGAAACTCAAGGGAAGAGGGAACCAAGGATAAAACGACATGAAAGATGATATGAAGGATGCCAACGAAAACAAAGCAACGACTGAAATATCAGGAAAGGAGATAATATACAAGATGAAATGCCAACAGAAAGACGAATTCCAGATTTAACAACCAAAGCAGTAACGATGAAATAAACATGGAATTAGCATGACACAAAAAATCACGATTAAAAAATTGAAGATAATAAAGGGTGAAGTACCACGGATGAGTTCATCAAGATCGAAATCCCAAGGAAATTAAATAAAGGAAAATTATTTCAAGGCACTCGGCTCACTGCACATGAAGACCAACTGGGAAGAAAATCTGATTTCTTGCCAATCTTTAATTATGAAAAGCTCTCTCTCTCTCTCTCTCTCTCTCTCTCTCTCTCTCTCTCTCTCTCTCTCTCTCTCTGTTTTTAAGTTAGATATTTTCCACTATAGAAAAGCTAATTTATTCTCTGTCCGTTCTTGTGTTTTCCAGATATCTCTAAATAATGTGACGAAAGTTTCTGAACCACTGGAAGAAGCATGAACCTAAAAAAAAACTATTTTCAGTAATATTTCAATAAATTTCTAAGAAGTTAAAAATTAAATTTCAGTTACAAACGGCAAACTTCTAAATTCCAATTACTGCTCTCCTAATAGGTAATCAGTCAAGGAATTTGCTATCAAGAGTTAAATCTTAATTATCTAAATAATTGTCATCTGGTGTGTCGAGCTTTCTAGATAAACCGTGATATCACCAGAAAGACCTTTAGCTAAATCAATAAAATCTAAAGGTAAACATGTACTGATGTTTTAGAGTTTGCTTAATTTCTTATTATATATTTCAAACAGTCTTCAATCTTGAGAAAAATCTTGTCAACATTATTTTTTTTTACAGTTTAGCATTTTTAAACATTTGAAACACGTTACGTCGCAAAGTCCTAATGAACAGCGATTTAATCTAATTGTAAGTTTGTTTTTTTGTGAAAATAACTTACAACATGGAAACCAGTTCATATTCGTCTGTTTAAACACCTCATAAAAATGCATATCCAAGGCTAAATTCTTTTCCTGAATGAAACTGAGGTGGCGGGCGAGGATTTATGAGAGGTATTTATCAGAGTCAATTCAGCACAGGCGTTCGATCCATCACGGCCACCGTGAAAAGAGCAAAGCACCAGATCTGAGAGTTCTAAGACACAAAGAAACTGACGAACTATCCAAGAAAATAAGGAAAAAATGTAAGACCAAGGGCAAATAAAATGAAACGAAAAGTGAGAAAAACTTTAAAAAACTAAAGATTAAGATCACATAGAATTACGCGAAACGTGGATAACTGACACAAAAATGAAGGATTGTGAACTCCCCAAAAAAGCAAAAGGGGAAAAAAGTAGACGTGAGACAAAAACAATAGGTGAAATGCATATGAACAAAAAAATAAAAATAAACTGGTGAAAGACCAAGACCATAAAAGACCTCCACAGACAGCTAGGAATCTATGACCGGGATGATATATCAAGACCACATAGAAATAAGCTATGAATCACCTAACACGTAGGCAGTAGTTGATTTACGAAAGTTATTTATGAGTCGAAACAGTGCTGACGCTCGATTCAGAGCTGGACTTGAAATGGAGTTTTAATCACACGTCCTGTGTTTATGTGATGCACTGTGCTACATGCAATTTTGTGAGAGGTTTTATCTACCAATGATGTACATACGGCGGCTGATGTTCATACCTACATAATCAGACTTACTCAAAGAGGCAGGCACGTATCATCTACAAACGAACTCGCATACATACTGTACATACATGCAAACGTATATTAGTGAACCTAGTAATTATGTCCTTGAAAATATTCTAAAACTGACCGAGGCATTGTAGCTTCGTACAATAATGAGGTAACCAATCAGTTCTTTCGATAAACCGGAGGTATATAAGGTCAGGACTTTTCTAATAAATGGATTAAGCGACGTTGGCTAAAATAAAGTTTGCTAAGTTTTTATATAAACGGAGGTGATGAGTAATTGGCACAAAATCTCCCAAGCTCTCTCTCTCTCTCTCTCTCTCTCTCTCTCTCTCTCTCTCTCTCTCTCTCTCTCTGTATTGAGCAAACGTAACAAAGTGATCTAACCTAAAGCACAAAATGCTAGGAATCCTTATTTTTTGGTAGAATCATTAGAACGTTAACAAAATGGATTCTCTCTCTGTTTCTCTGACGCACACATACGCATTCACAAAAATAAATAATGGCACTATGAAGGAGTAATAAAACTAATGCAAATCCAAACTTCCAAAACCTTTCAGGAAATGCAGAGCTTCATTCTGAAGAACACAGCATCAATTTCTTCATCCCCCTCCCGCGACTGGATGGAAATCGTTTTTTACGAAAATATTTTGTAATCTGGCGTTACATCAGAGAGGCCACGTCCTCAGCACACGGCTCCCTAAGTGATGAGATCGTGACTCCTCTTTTCTCGAAGCCCAACTCCTTCTCTCTTAACCATTTCCAAATCTTAATATCTTGCCAGCTAAAAAAATAAAAAAGTCTGTGAAATATTAAACTGGGTGTTTGATAATAAAAGGCTGTCGCTTGTATTGTTTTGGATATATTCAAGATTTTCGGAATTTCATTTGGTTTTGCTCAATATCTAGTGATCCTCTGGCTATGTCATCTGAGGTCTTACTCAGACTCTTACGGTTTGTGCCGTCTAGTATTGTTTGAAGCTCAGTTGAGTTTGTTTCACTCCTTAGGACTTTTCTCGTTCAAGCTAATTCCTAGTAACTTTATTGGTTATGTTGTGCTCCTTAGCGCATTATTCATTTACTTTAATTCCTCATGGTTTTATTCTCATGTTAGTTTGACCTTTATTTTGTTTATCTAGTATTCTGCAAGACTTTATTCCTCCTTATGTTCTAAGACGTCATTCACTTTTTATATATGACAGGATTTTTATTCATTTCCTAAGTTTTATCCTTGTTTCTGAACCAGCCATTACGTAAATATCTTGAGTTTTGTTTTTTCTTCTCTTACTTAGACACAACAGCAACCTTTGGTTTACATACAAGTATAAATTTATTTGTGTGTGTGTGTGTGTGTGTGTGTGTGTGTGTGTGTGTGTGTGTGTGTGTGTGAGAGAGAGAGAGAGAGAGAGAGAGAGAGACAGACAGTGTGTGTGTGTGTGTGTGTGTCCGTGCAGAGTTGTAGAATAAGAAAAGAGTTGTTGATGTTTGCAGATGACACAGTGGTGACTAGAGAGAGGGAAAACGAACTGCATAAAACAGCGAAAGAGTCTGAAAGTAAATATGAGCAAGAGTAAGGACATGGGGCTTAATAGAACCAAGAACATGAAGAAATTAAAGTTAATATGGATAGTGGGTGAATAAAGCAGTATAGTCGTACAGGTTTTGAAGTAAGTGCAATAGACGAAGGTTGGAAGAGAGAATGGAATAGAATAGGGATTTTAGGCATGACGCCAAGCACTGGAGCCCAGTGGGTCATTCAGCGAGTGGAAAGGGAGAAGTGAGTCACAGAACAGACAAAACAAAAAGGTAGCAGGGTGTGGGCAAAGGATAAGGAAAAGACTTGGAGTATCTACGGAATCTCAGGTTAGAATGTATAAAGGAATTAAGTTAAGCCTACTTTATATATGAGAAGTACAGGTATTTTATAAAAATAAAAGAAAAAGTTGAAGCTGCTCAAATGAACTGTCTGCATAGAGCATGTCACGAAAAAAAACTAATAAATGAGATACGTGTAGATACATCGTGGCAAAAACAGTGTTTTGGGATTGTTTGGTCACTTAGTAAAAAAAAAAACGAGTTCAAATTTCGGAAGTGCTGGATATATATATATATATATATATATATATATATATATATATATATATATATATATATATATATATATATATATATGTATATATATGTATATATATATATATATATATATATATATATATATATATATATATATATATATATATATATATATACATTATTTTCCTCCTTGCATTGATTCTGGCGTGCAAGAAATCCCTTTCTAATACCTCTTTCGAACCACATATATATATATATATATATATATATATATATATATATATATATATATATATATATATATATATATATATATATATATATATATATATATGCACAAATGGACAGTGGCAATTATAAGGGGTTTGTAATCGCTGGTTAATATTAGGATAGATGGGGTATATTACGTAGTGTTCTGTTGAGGTAATTTTACCTGAATCATTAATTGGAAAAACCTGACTAAATTCTTTACACTTTAGTTTGTAAATAACCGATCTACTTAGTTTTTGGTTCAGATGTACGTTAAAATGGGAACTCCGAATTTTTCGGATGGCGAAAAACAAACATATTATTAAACATGAAATGATCAAGACCCTTCTTGATACTTGAAATGTTGGGGAGTTTGACAGTGAAACCGTGTGCGATGCTGACAGATGATATCATATCCTTTCCCTAGTTCTCAAGAGTAGTGTGAAATGTGCTGAGCATTCTGTGAAAATTATTACAAGCAACCAAAAGCTTTACCAAAGTATTATTATAACTTCGGAAACGGATGTCAGAAACATAATTTTAGCTTTCTGTGCACAGTGAAGGCATTCTTAAATGATGTCATTTAATTAAAGTATCTTAAAGGACAATTTACCATCTTCGCATGCCTCAGTGCGTCGAGTGCACGAGAAGATGTACTGAAATCTCCCAAGTTGTCATAACAGAACGTAAAGATACAATCAACATAGAGCAAGATTCTGTTCTTGTGTATGATGTGTATTGCAACGAATTTTCTAAAAATATATTATTATACTTAACTGCTGCGCGCATAACATTGCAATCAAATCGCCATTACTATACTAAAAGAAACCTCTTTATCGAATAAGTCATTAAAATAAGTAATCACTTATTGCTATAGTATATTCATCAACGAAAAAATAGTCGTGTGCACAGGAATAGGAAGTACAAAGAGTGTATTTGAGTTAACTCAAAGGTGTAGAGTAGCTCTTGTGGTGTCAGGAGGAGTCTGAGGACAGGTAAAGCAGGACAGAAGTTGTAGGCAGAGGACTGAACGAGAAAGATTAAGTGTGGCGGGGAAAGTTGCAATGGCGGGGCATTCGCTTCCCGATCAGAAGAGAATAACAGTAAAATAGATTCTTTGTGGAAGTGCCTGTATCTACACACTTCTAAGTTAAGAGAGGATTTAAATGCAAAAGTATATGATAGAAAGAGATGCCATTATCTGTAGGCAATGGTTCCGGAAATAAATAAAAAATAGAAAGTTTTGTGGAAAAATGTTTGGAAATCGGCTTTCTTACTGCAAGTAATATGGTTTCCAAAAAAGATATTCATAAGTATACCTTGGAAAAAGACAATAATGAGGAAATGATTTTGCTAGTGTATGTATTATTACAGAGTAGATCGAAGAGTAATCTGATAGATAAGAGTCATTAGCTAACTGAAGAATGGAAAGACTGCAGAAGTTGGTGGTGAAAATTGTGGCTGTAAATTCAGTAAGACAAACAAGATTACTCAAAACGAAGTATGAGGAGCATAGAAGAAAATAACGGATGAAAAATGGGCTAGGGTTAAGGACACGAAAGAAAAAGCAGTAGATGAGGAGTTTGTAAAATCCCAGGATGGGGTCAGCGGGTCAGCAAGAAGTATATGCGGGCAGAAGACAGTAAGATATAAAATAAAATATAATGAAAATAAAATAAAATACATGGAATTAGGGAATGAGATGTTTAATATGAAAAAAAATCACCTGAGGTGCAGTTGCATGATGGAAAAGATCAAGCAGAGATTTACAGGACGATGGATGCGATAATAAAGAAAAATGTGAAAGTGAACAAAATGGCAAGTAATGTAATTTCATTCATTTCTGACAGAAGCAGAATTCCTTTCGGCGGAAAAAGAGACAGTCACAAATATTCACTGACGCTTGCAAAATGTCTATAGAGACCTGGCAGTGGATAAAAGTACTGAATCGTTGAGCGAAGCGTCTATCATCATCATCATCAGGACAAGGAAATCTGACTGATCTCCCGCGCCCTGGACGGCTACACGCAACTCTGATGCCTGCAACGGTGGAACATGCGGGCACTGTTATTCGAGGTGATCGAGGTATCAAATAAAACAACTCTGTTCGCAGTGCTGACAAAATTGTCCACAACTTAGGGTATTCAAAGGTTTGTGCCCGCTGGGTTCCTCCGCACGTTCCACCATTGCAGGCATCACAGCTGTATGCGGCTGGCCAGGGCGCAGGAGATGAGACATGTGTCATTGTTCTTTTTCTGATGGTGACAGACACTTTGCCCAACGATTCACAGTGCTTTTATCCACTGCCAGGTCTCTATAGACATTCCACAAGCTTCTGGGAATATTTGTGACAGTTTCTTTTTCCGCCAAAAGGAATTATATCGCTGCTCATTGTTGGGAATATACCTCAGTCACAGACGCCGTTTTCATAGCTAATTGTACTGCGACCGTACATCGGAAATTAATGTATTTACATGACAGAACGGGGGAATGGTTAAGGATGTCGCATACAAAACTTATAATTTTTTTTTACGAAAATTGCAAGAGAAAAAACTAAGTTGCATTACTTATTGAACACCGCTTTATATTCCAAATATCCATTCTCAGCTCTTTAAAGATCGTAGTGGTAGTGGGTTAATGTGGCTTTTCCTTAGCAACATTCACTTCAGAGTGTAATGCACCTGTCTACGCAAGTAAGGGTTGAAGAGACTCTTTAGCCTTGGCAGGCAGCTCTTCTAGAAGGACACTCCGAAATCAAACCAGCACGCCAGTGGAAGAGACCTTTTAGTCTTGGTAGGCAACCCTTCTAAGAGAAGGTTATTCTAAATACAAACCTCGTTCTTCAACGTTGGACACTGCCATAGCTATTGTACCACGGCCTTCCATGGTCTTGGGTTTGAGTTCCCTTGCTTGAGGGTACAATCAAGCTTTTTCCTCTTTTTTGTTCACTTTCCTGTTTTTTCGAAGTGTGGACAAGCTGATGAGAGAGCCAAGTTGCTTGGTGGATTGTAAGGAAAGTGCCTTCTCCTTTACCTAATCTTTTCCTTCTAAGCTTGTTATACTTTCCAAATCCATCCTGACTGCCCTCCCCAGTTGTTGTGGTTTCTTATTCGTCTTACAAGATTACCAGCTCCACCTTATCGACCACTTGTTTCCGGCGCTGTTTTCAATGACGTATGGTCAGGTTTATTTATACTTTCAATGAAATTTTTGTTAATAATGTGAATTGTGTTGCTGTTGATTGTATTATTATTGTTTAATACTCTGTTTATTTTTATTGTGTTGCTGTTGTTATGAGTCTGTTTATTGGTTTTGCTACTAAAAATTTATTGAGCTGAACCCAGGGCCTGCCACTCATTTTGCAAGAGAATTTTCAAAATACTTTACTCAAATATTTGGGCTTGAGGTCAAAGTTTCTTGATCTCCAGAGTTGTGCTCGTAACTACGATTTGATGTTTTTCTCTTAGAAACTTGTAGGTAGCAACAGGCCACGTGTGCAAGGTATGGCTGTGCACACTAGGTCCAGACGACCTATTTATTGTCAGAAAAATTTGGAGTGCAGTTGCCATGAAGTTCTTTGTTTTAAAATTTTCTACGTATTGTTGTTTACCGCAATCCACATATCGACAATCCTGCATATGACTGTCTCTTGGTGAGGATTAGTAGAGTTCAGTCTTAGGATTCAAAAACTTCATTTGTTAATTGTGGAGGCTGTAATGCTAAGCACAGCGAGTGGCTTAATTCGAATTCCAAAAATCAATATGGTTGGTCTGCTCTTGAGTTCTGTGTATCCTCTGATTTTGTCCAGCTAACTGATGAGCCCAAGCACATTTCTGGTAATAGATTAGAACTCATATTTACAGATGCCCCTACTATTTTCAAGTCCAAGGTCTGCGAGTATATGGGCACTTCCGATTATTCGCCATTGAGATGCACATATCTGTCAACCGGTAATTTCCTAATGTCACCACTGGAAAACCGGTTCGGCTGAAATCTACAGCCACCTGGGATCGCATTATTCAAGCTTTTCAGGCACTTAATATTTCTGATGCTATATCAGATCCTGCTCCCAAGAAGAAATGAAATGAAACGCTGATGGCTATATTAGTTAGGTATGTCCCTAAAAAAGTTAATCAAATTCAGGACAAATGACCTGCCATGGTTTGATGATAAATGTAGACAAGCTTACCATGACAAACAGACTAAATCCAAAACACATAGATGAAAATATTTAAATGAAAATCACACCAGTTGTTTTGAGTCTCGCTGCGCTGCAACTAGAATTTCAATATAGCTGAGAGAAATTACAATATATAATTCCTTAAGGAGGAAACTTGAAGGAATTACTCAGCCTCATCTGTGGTGGACCAAATTGGCATCATCTACCTTTGGGTTAGGTTCGTCTTCCATTTCAACACTACTAACAGATGACAGTAGATTGGTTACCGTCCCTAAGGAGAAGGCTGAACTGCTTCATCAAGTTTTTGAAGCTAAGCAATCAACTGAGGATGGCTCTATCCCTTATACTTTTCATCCTGAACTTATTCTTATAAAATTTCCATTTCGCTCTAGGGATGTTAAGAAAATTTTTGATAACCTGTATAGCTGGGGTGGAGAAGAACCTGGTGGTTTCATCCTTTTGTTTTTTAAACAGGTTTCTACTGTGTTGCCTCCCAAGATTATTTGATTCTATAGATTTTTAGATCGACGTAGTATCTTTGCAGCACAAGTTTTGTAATACAGTGCCTGTTCCAAAGAATGGCATATCTGTAAACCTCAGTAACTACTGGCCAATTTCTATTCTCCCTGTGCTCTCCAACGTTGCTGAAAAATTTGTTTTTAAGCCACTATATAAGTATGTGGAATCTACAGGATTGTTAACTACTGATAGTCAAAATGGGTATAGGAGGCAGTTTAGATACCTGCGATGCTTTTTTAGATATGACATGTCATTTGCAAGAGAACCTTGGTAAGGGATTTGAGTGTAGAGTAATTCCAATAGATTTTAGTGCTGCTTTCAGTTTAGTAAATCACAAGGCCTTTATTTATAAACTTCAGAATTTAGGAGTGGGTAGATATGATTTAGGTTTACTTCAAGGTAGGCAGCAGCGGGTTGCTGTTGATAGAATCTTTAGTGAACCACGACCTATCGTGTCTGGAGTTCCACAGGTAGTGTCCTTGGTCCACTGTAATTTTTAGCGAATACAAGTGATATGGTTGCTGGCCATGAAAACAAGATTGTTCAGTATGCTAATGATGCAACACTTGTGGATGTAGTAGTCTCCGCTTATGAGAAATGAATCTGCCCTTAGTCTCAGTCGTGACATGAAGCAGATTTGTGAATGGAGTAGTCGGCGGGGTATGAGCTTGAACTCCAGCAAAACGAAAACACTGTTGAATAGCATATCCCGTGCAAATTTTCCATCCCATTCGCCCCTTCCTGTGGATGGGGCTCGCTGAATGAATCTGAAGCTTTAAGTTTTCTTGGCATAACTTTTGGCTCACATCTTACTTTTGAGAAACATCTAATGAAGATGTCGGCAAATGCCACACAAAAGTTAGGTATTGTACGTAGGGCCCCGTATATTTATAACAGATAAAATCAATGCAGCATGTTTTAAGTTTATTTGCCCTTCCTTTACTAGAATACTGTTTTCCAACGTGAGTGTCTGCTTCTGCCAGAAAATTATCTCTTTCAGACAGAGTGGTTCGTAGTGGTAGGTTTCTGTTTTCTAATATTACCAGTTATGACTTAGACCATCGACGGATGGTCTCTTGTTTGTCACTTTTTCATAAGTTGCATTTTAATAGAGATCCTTTACATTCACAATTGATCCTTGATCAACTTCTCCTGTCGAGTGCAACCGGATTTGCTGAACAGCAGCACCAATATGTAGTAAACATGCCTCGCTGTCGAACTTCTCAGTTCCAGAGATCCTTTATTCCTCACACCTTTGGAATGAGGAACAGTCTCCCTGAGGATGTTGTGCAACTGGATCTTCAAAAGTTCAAGCGAAGATGCAATACATTACTACCCTAGTACAATTCTCCTTGCATTTTGGTAATTTACTTACATTTTCATCAGTTTATTTATTTATTAACTTCTTAATTTGTTTTTTTCTTTTTAATAAGTGGTCTCTTCTTTCTGCATGTCCCTTTACCATCTGTAACTTCTTTTTAATGAGCGCCATATTCTGTGGAAGCTTGAATTTCAGGTAAGTGGTCCCCGTGGGCTTGTTCCACGTGAATAGGGTTCATCTTTTGAATAATAATAATAATAATAATAATAATAATAATAATAATAATAATAATAATAACAATAATAATAATAATAATAATAATAATAATGAACCTTCAAAGAGGAATGATGAGAGGAAGCGAGAACAAATATATATAGACCACTGATATAATGCATAGTACATACATCCATATACACATATATATATCGATACACACATACATACATACATACATATATATATATATATATATATATATATATATATATATATATATATATATATATATATATATATATATATATATATATATGTATATATATATATAATGCTATTTGGGCAAATTTTCTCTCATATGCAATTTCTATTGAAGTTGATGGCATTGTCTGCAGATACTATCTTCCTATCAAGACTTTGAATCTGTCTATACTTCTTTTTCTCTTCTGGCAAGCTCCTCAGGAATAAGGAGAAATTATTTAAGATTCTTTCCATTTACTTTTTCTTTTACTAGTCAACAGATCGTTTCCCCACCTGTCGGCGGTATCATCAGGATGGGATTACAAATTGACATACAAGGTTTTTAAAACTGCACACAGACATTTGAATTTCAAACATGATGTCATTGGGGTGCTGAATTTCTATTGGTTGGGTGGTTTCATTTTCTCGCTGGGATTCTGAACGGCACCATGGACATTCCTGGTGCTCCGTAGGATGCATCTGATGTTGTGGCTTGTATCCAAAGCATGGGCAAGGGCATGATTCCCGTCTCTGGCCAATAGTCTTGATTTGCTTCATTGTTGGTAGTTGTGTCCAGGGATGTTCTTCACTCGTGTCTCCCTTCAGATTCTCACGGATGTCATGTGGTTTCCTTGAAGAAGGGAAGATGAAGTCCATTTTCCTCTGTATGTTTAATTCTAGTTTTGGTTTACGGTCGCAGTCCTCTAAGTAGTGCTGGAATATTGTCCCTTGGTTGTGGTGAGCTCGTGATCGCCTGTGCAGAGTGGTAGTGGCACGGCCTATGTAGTAATTGCTGAGGGCTTGGCATGTCTCTTCGGTACATTTAAATTTGTATATTACATTGATCGACTCCCACACCTCTCTATGGGGGGACATGCTATTTCACATTACAATGGGTGCTGATGAGGTTCGGGCAGCGGTAGACATGTAAGGAACTATTCTCGTAAGGACTTGAAGGTGTTGTACCACTGGCAATTATTATCTTCATGGCCTTGACCTCATCACTGAACTGGCTGTAATATGTGGCTTTGTAATACAATATGATGCTTCTCAGTGAGGTAGGCATCGTCACTGGTGTGCTGGCATACACGTCCATCTGTTTTCGTATGCAACTTTCCACTAGATTGCTGTCATATCCATTATTAGTTAGCAGCTGACTAACACGTTTGAGCCCTGTGTGAATAGATTTCCATGTGGATCAGTGAATAATTGCACGTCTCACGTATGCAGCTAGCACAGAGCGTTCGTAATTGTCAGGGCACTCTCTACAGGCATTAAAGCACTAACCCACATTAGCTCCCTTTTGGTACACAGTAGTATTGTACCTGTCTCCTTTCTTCTCCACATTTACATCCAAGATGGGAAGTCATCTTTCGACATCATATTCAATAGTTAAGTTTAAGTTCCAGTTCCTCTTCAAGGCATACTGTAGGCAGGTGGCTTCTTCATCAGTATATATGGCAATGAAGACATTGTCTATATATTGGGCATGTATCTTCGGTTTGGGATGGGAATTAAAGGTTCTTTCCTCGACATCTGCCATACACATATTAGCAAATAGGAAGCCAAAGTGAGAACCCATGGCTACACCATCTACCGGTCGAAAGAGGTCACCTCAAAGTGAGAGAAAAGATAGAGTCTCCTTAAAATAATATCAAAGGTTTTGTCCAACCAAGGGGCAAAATTTCAACACTACTTAGACGACCAGGACCATAAGCCAAAACAAGAAGAATTATCAGAAAGCACAGAGATTGGGCATAGAGACTCCTGGTTCCATATACTGAAAATAGCATTAGCTGTGAGTATAAATCAACAACGGTCTGCATTAAATATACAGAGAAACACAGACTACATCCGACCTTCTTCAAGGAAGCCACAGGATATATGTGAAAACCCAAAATGAGGCACAAGCGACAGAAAACCCCTGGACATGGCTACTGACAACGAAGCAAATCAAAACTATCGGCCAGATGGGAATCACACCCTTGCCCACACCCTTGGCTGCTAGCCGTGGCATAGGACGTGTCCTTCAGAGCACCAGGAATGCCCATGCTGCCATTCAGACTGCAAGTGAGAGAATGAAACCAGCCGACCAATAGAAATTCAGCACCCCAATGACGTTATGCTTGAAATTCAAACATCTGCATGCAGTAATAAATACCTTGTATGTCAATTTATAATCTAGTCCTGATGGCACCGCCGAGAGGTGGAGAAACAGTCCATCAACTAGATAAAGAAAATGTAAATGGAAAGAATCTCGAATGATTCTCCTTATTCCTGAGAAAACTGCCAGAAGAGAAAAAGAAGAAGTATAGACTGATTCAAGTCTTCATAAGAAGATAGTATTTGCAAAACAATGACACTGACT
>NC_089749.1:35782069-35792069 GCF_040412425.1 Macrobrachium rosenbergii | reverse complement strand
ACCTCTCTCTCTCTCTCTCTCTCTCTCTCTCTCTCTCTCTCTCTCTCTTTAGCGTTGCTGAACCTTTCATTTCAATTCCGTTACAGTCAATCGATAAGACACTAAAACCGTGCCCCTCTCTCTTCCAGGCTTTAGGCACTTGAAAGAATTTACAGGGTAAATATATACCCATTTCCCTCTCAATCTGTCATTAATGAATTTTTTTATTTCATTTCCGTTACCGTTGCCGTAAATTGACGGGTTACACTAAATCTGTGTGTGTGCTGAAATTATATTAAATTTCCTGTTTTATTTACAAAAAATCCCTTCCATAAGCAGTCTTTGTAAATCAAAGAACCATCTCCCAATGCAAGGTGAACACAGTGAAAATTATTTTTACCACTATTAATCACCATCATTGCCTCTAAGCCACATGACTCAAAAGGACAGCAAAATTCCCTACTCGTATCTTTTCTGTGCTTTTCTTCTACTAATCTCGACTCTTCTCCAGCCTCCCTTTTCCTATTTCTTATCCGAGTAGCTCTTGGTCTTCTAACTCCTCTGGTGCCCACGGGAGCCCAGCTGACATTATCACGTACAGTAGTATTCTCCCTTTCGTCGTTATCTAACCTACATATGGAACTTCCGTAATTTCCCTCATGGTATCATGTCTAACTCTATCCTGCCATCTGACTTATAATCCTCTTCTTAGACCTTTATTCTCAAATCAATAAAATCTTTCAGATATAGTTTCAGTGATAACGTGATTCATGTTCGGATAGCAATACACATCGTACTAGACTCATCGTACTGTCGTGTACAATTTCAGCCTTTCTCATTGTTTCATTGGACTTTTGTAGCTTTTACTAAATTTCAACTCACGGCAACTTGACGTGGATATCAATATTCCTACATATATGGAAGATTCAATAATATTAATCCATTCTGCGTCTGATGTTATTTAGTCCCTCTGCGAAATTTTGTGCTTATTTCTATTTTTTAGATGCATTTTGAGTCCCATCTCTCTGAATTTATGATACATTCTATTAAAAAAGCTTTGTAAATCCTGTGTTGTTTCGCTAAATGAAACAGCACCATCTGCATATTCTTAGTCAGTTAAGTTTCTATCGTTACTCCTATCTAAATGTTCTCTTCCATCTCTGACCATTTTTGGTATTATAAAATATATGAGAAGGGCAAACAACAAAGATGAAATAACAGTCCTTTGTAGCAACGTACTTTCCAGTGCCAATTTAATTAACATGACCCATCAACATTAACTTTATATCCATTTTGTCCATGGATAGTTTCAATTAGCTTTGCATACCTAATAATAATGCTACAGTGACGCAATACAATCCATAATATTGCCTGTGGACATTGTCAAATGCCCTCTCGAAAGGGATGTTTAAACTCCATACATTGGTAGTACTTGATCTTATACATCTCTAGGCATTTTATTAGTTCTTTCCTGCCTATTAAGAATAAGCATATTGCATTATTTTCATTACAACTGACGCAATCAGTAAAGTAACTTCTTCAGGAACTTAGCTATGATTCCAAATTCCCAGCCATCAGTATTTTTTCCCCTTATTTCATACTCTGTGAGACACTCTAGTAACATATGAGGTGTCATTCCAGCTTTTGCTAAAATCAGTTCAGTAGTGATTCCAACCCATAACCTGGTGTTTTTTTTTTTATCTCCCACGTTTTTTATCATTCATTTCGCTTCAAAAACTGTGAATTCATTCATAAGCACAGACATGCACTCTTCATCTTCAGGTAAATCATTCATTTATCTCCTTCGTACCACATATTCTTGATATCACATAATGCTCTGCCCAACGCCGTCTTCCTTATTCCGCTGATGTTATTATTGACCCATCCTCCTTCTGACAGGTATTTCTCTCTTTTTATTGTCTCCTGTGGACATTTCATTCATAATCCTGTGGACTACTCCAACACCAATGCCACTCCTGAGTACATGGCTTTATCAGTATCATCAGTGTGTTAGTCCAGCTATTCTCTCTTATTTCTTCCTCATTTTAATTCAACTTCCCTATGTAGACTTGAGTAATAAGCACGTCCTACTTTACATTCTTCACCTATTCCCTGAACTGTAGCTACACGTACCTTTTGTTTTTGTCTTTTCTCTATTGTATTCAGGATCTCACCCGATATCCAAGGATTCTGCCTTGTTACCCCATATCGCAGTACTCCTTTTCTAGCAGATGGATTTGCAAAGATTGTCTGCTTTTCCTTAAATGTTTCCAGAACTGATCTATTCTGACATTCAATTACAAAAGTTTCTAGATGTTCAATTTCAAGACGCTTTACTGTATTGAACTAGATACTCTTGTAATGAAGGCATGAGTAAGACGCTGAGTCTACAAACTTACTGATTGATTCAAGACAACAAACAGACATGTATTGCCTGACATGAGACGAACAAAATAGATTAACATTCGTTCAACTGTGTTTATTTGAGAATGGAAAATGGTACATAATTATATAAAGTTGTGGACAGAGTTCTGATAACTATAGCTGGAAAGCTAACATTGTATTGCTTCCAGTACGAATGATACATTTGACGTGACATGGTTATGGACGATAGCATACATAAACAGGGTGTATGCTGTCAGCTGTTTCTTATACACATGTGCTCGGTGTGTTTGTCAGGAGATGTTTGTTGTCAGGAGAGGATGCCCGCAAGGTATGAGTTCAGGTGGCCAGGTAAGATGTACAATTGTGTAGGTCCATGTGGGATCCTACAGGACTCCCCCACTTAGAGAGGCCTGTGGTTGTAGGTCGGTGTGTGGGAGGTATGCTGGTTTAAGTCGATTGATGGAAACCCAGACAGTTCTGCTATCAACTGTCATCTGCTAGGTTTTGTCTCTTCTTTGAATGACCCTGTATGGTCCCGAGCAGACTGGGGAGGGGCGGATTTGTGTGCATCCACTCATAGGAGCACGTACTTCACATTCTGCAGCTTGTTGGGGATGTACACTTTTTTGGCCATGTCATAGGTTGCCTTGGTCGGCACTATCCGTTTTAATGATTTATGGATGTTGGATGGGGATGTCAGGCTTGTTGGATATTGAAAGATGTCTGCCAGCAATGTTAATGCTTGCCCGTACAGAGCTTCTGCTGGAGATGCATTGAATGCTGCATGTGGTGACGTTCTCAGGCCCAGTAGGACCTAAGGTAACTCTTTTCTCCAGCTCCCGCCTTGACATCTGGTGGTGAGTGATGCTTTCAACAATCAGTGTAACCTTTTGATGATGCTGTTGGCTTCTGAGTTGTAGGCTGTCGTGTGTACTATCTTTGTCACCAAACTGTCTGCTGGATGTGAAGCTGGGCCCCCTATCACTTGTGATCACTTGTGGGACTCCATGTCTGCTGATCCATCCAATGAGAGCTTTCACACAGCTCCCCCATCTGTTGCCATAATATTGCTTTTGGCCATCTGGTAGCTGTACCCCTCAGAGAGGGGTAGAGGGACCACTATGTCGACATGGATGTGGGCGAGACAGCAGTGTGTGGTGTGGGACTCTCCTATTCTACTCTCTATGTACCTAGTTACTTTTGACATTTGACACAGAAGGCATTCTCTCATCCACTTTTTGATGTCGGCTTTCTTTCCCCACCAGATGTACCATTTTGCTACAATTCGGGCAGTTGTGTGGCATGATGGATGGGACAGGTTGTGGGCTAGGCTAAAAGCCTTCCTTCTGCAACCTGCTGACAGGTAAGGGCGAGGTCGAAAGCCTTCCTTCTGAGACCTGCTGACAGGTTGGGGCAAGGGCGTCCGGTACTTGTTTCTCATTTGATGGTTGTCTCTCTGTTGTTGATAGATAGGTCACTCAATGTGAGGGCGGGGTTGTCCCGCCACAGTCGCTGTAAGTCCACATCGTCTTTTTGTGCCTCTGCTATTTCGGGATACGCTATCCCGATCTGGATGGTGTTGGCTTAGTTTCTCGATAGTGCATCAGCTACAGTGTCTGAAGACCCCTTCAGGTACTTGATGGTGCAGGAGTGTTCTGTTATTGCAGACTGGTGACACTGCTGCTATGCTGACCATGTGTCTGTGGTTCTGGGATTTCCCTTTTAAACAATTATGTATTGGACTCATGATTGTAGCAATATTGGGTATAAATCGACAGTAGTAGTTAATTGGACCTGAAAATTCTTGTATGGCTTTAATTGTGGTTGGTGTAGGGAAGTAGGTGATTGCTTTCACTTTTGCTGGGAGGGGTTTGATGCTGTCTGGGCTTATTTGATGTCCCAGAAATTTCACCGTCGTTTTTGCCCATTCACATTTGTCTTCCTTTACTACAGGTCTATTTTCTTTTAATATTTGTTGTACTATTTTGATGTCTTTTAGGAGTTGCAAGAGGTTGGGGTTAAATACCAGGATGTCATCGATGTAGACAACGCAGAAGGGAAGCCCCCACGTTCTGAAGGCTGAAGCAGCTGTAACTGAACGTGTAGGTGCCAAAGGGGGTGACAATCACTGTCTTCTCTATGTCTTTCTTCACTATTGGAACTTGGAGGTATCCCTTTAGCAGATTTATTTTGGCGAAGATTTTGGTACCATTCATTTGGTTGGTGATGTCTGCTATGTTCGGCAACGGGTATCTGTCAGGCTTCATTTTAACGCTTAGCTGTTGATAGTTTCTGCATGGCTACCATGTTCCATCAGGTTTTGGTACCATGTGGTTCTATGTGGTGCTGGATGTTGCGCTTTGCTGGTTTGGTTAAGTCATGCTGCAGGTCGTCTTTGAAGACCTCTGGGAACCCCTGTAGGAGGTTTCTTATTTCTGGCAGTGGGGTGGCTGATGCGATGGGTATGGTTTGTCGCATCTGCTGTTGTGGTGATGATCCGGGGGTGGTTTTCAGGATCAGCCGTTTTGATGCTACGTCCACCAGCAGGTTGTGCTCTTTTAGGAAGTCTGCTCCTAAAAGTGCTAACGTTACGTCTGCTGTGATGAATGTCCAGCTGTAGTCTTTCCCAGCGAATGACAGTTTCATTGTCCACCTCCCATATATCTTGAGTGGTGCTCCGCTAACGGTGAATATGCGGATGTTGGTGGGTGGATGGGGTAGGGTTGAGTCGTTCATGCAGGCTGGCTGGCACGAATGATTTGCATGCCCCCATGTCGACAAGGACTTCTGTGTTTGACCTCCTGTCCTTTATGAAGAAGCATGTTGAGTCTTTGTGTTCGTACCTGGAAAAAAGACAGCAGTAAGCAGGTGCAGCTTCTCTTATGAGGCAACCAGTCTGCTCACCGCTGACGTTTAGTTGTTTGGGTAGTGGATGCGACCCTCTTGTATTTTTTTTGGAAACAGGCAGCCTTTGTCACATTTGCAGAACTTTTTCCAGATCTCCAATGGAAGAAGCACATTCCCTCTGGTGGTTCGTTTTTCTTCTAACTGATCTTCCCCTTGATGAATTGTTTAGGGAAGCTCTCCTTGTGGATGGGGGCAACCGGTCCCTCTGGTTCGCTGTCAGATTCCATGTTGGTTGACCGCTGGGACAGTTGTGCTGCTGCTGCTGCTATTGGTGGCTAGTGGGCTCAGCTGTTCTGTGGGCTATGTGTACAGCATCAAACAATTTTAGGAATTTTTCAATGGGCATGGTGGAGGTGTTGGGCATGGCCGCCACTGTTTGGCGAGGCAGTTTTGTAGGAGGACCTCTCTCACAAGGTCCAAGGTTGACTCAGGTTGGCCATCTGAGGAGGGTAGAGTTATCATCCAGAGTTATCATCCACCGCAACTGCTTGTAGACGTGCGATGCCCGCTTGTCTCCTACAGCTTCCCCCACGTTGTCCAAGAATTTCTTGGGTGGTATGCTGGAAGATGACTTCGGCTGATCCTTCAGTAATTTGTAGGTGACTGGGGTTTGAATTTCTGTGAGTCATCTTGCGACTTGCTCGAAAACGTTGTCTGCTTTGCATGCTGAGAAGGTAATTTTCTTTGATCGGAAGATTGTCTCCGCCCTGAAGAACCAAGTTTCTGGGTTGTGGGCTGTGAATGGGGGTAGACGTATGGAGGCAGCGGCAACGGTGTCACTGGAGAGGCTGGCATCGTTGGGGCTGGCTGGGCTGGTCACCTCCGTGGTCACCAATGTAACAAAGGCATGAATAAGTGGCTGTTTCTACAAACCTAGTGATTTATTCAAGACAACAAACAGACAGGTCAAGAGCTCTTGTGAGCGGAAATGTAGTGCCTGACACGAGGTAAACAAAATAAGAGATTACCTTTCATTCAACTGTTTATCTGAGATTGAAAAATGGTACATAATTCTATATACAAGTTGCAGACAGAGTTCTGATAAATGTAGCTGGAAAGCTGACATTGTACTGTTTCCAGTAGGAATGATTCATTTGCTGTGACATGATTATGGACAATAGTACACATAAAAAAGGTGTATGCTGTCGGCTGTGTTTCTCATCCACACATGCTCAGCATGTATCTGTCAGGAGATGTCCGTTACGAGGAGTGGATGCCCACAAGGTATGAGTTCGGGTGGCCAGGTAAGATGGACGATCACATAGGTCCATGTAGGACCCTGCGCTCTGTTAATTTTTTTTGTCTATGTTTTTATTCTCAGTTTTAGTGTGGCAATGAAATGCTGGCGATCAGTGCACTTTTCTGTGTTATTTTCATCTCTCAATTAATGGATGTGACCTGTTTTGTTCCTATGGCTGTCACCTAGAGAAGTATAAGTGTATTTATAGATGTTCGTTTGTTAGAAAAGATTGCATCCAATTACCAAACTATTTGCAAACAAAAACTAAAGCTTTGCACCCCATTTTTGTTTGCAGTCCCTCCCAGGCAATCCTTATCCGTTACATCCTCCATATGGTCATTGTTTTTACCAGATTCGCCATTCATAATATCAACAACTATTTAAATATATTTTTCTGTTATAACATCTATACCATTTGCAGTTCTATATAAAATTCATATTTTACTTCTCCACTGGCTTCATTCGTGGGTGCATAGCACACTATAATGATCATATTGCACTATTTAAGTCTTGTCAGCAATATCTACTTTTCTCTGTTCTTGAGTTAGTTATCACCTTTACGGTATTTGACATTAAGATCACGTCTACTTCTCTTCCAGCTCGATGTGCTCTTCCTGAATAAATATAAACATTAGCCCCAACCAACCTCTTTTGCCTAATTCTTTGTTGCTTATCTCTTGAATTCATTTCCTACTTGTTCTATCTTTCCAATATGATTAAGGGTTCTTACTTTCCAATTATCTGTTTTCAGTTTATTCTCAATATCAATAAGCCAGGAAATTCTTAGTACCCTTATATGCCTGGAAACAGTGGCCATTTCTGCGCTGGGCCATTCATTTATGTGGTAAAATCCATTGAAAGATGCAATGGCTAAATACACCAATGGATAGTCAGTTCCTTGTGGTGTGCAGTTCCTAGCTGACTAAAGTTGAACCCTGCCTTTGTTTACTGGCGTTAACCAAGGTCCAATAGGCGCCACCATCCCACTTCTAATTATTTCTGGTGTTGTTCATGAGCAAGGCCACAATTTTTTATTGTGGATCTAGCCCCTACCTAAAAAGGTGTCAGTCTACATCCTACCTAAGGGCCCAAATCCAGGTACTACAAGCTGGTCCTGATGCTCACTAAGTGGCAGGTACGTTACTCTCTGAAGGTGTTATTATTCGTATTGAGAATAAAGGCCAAGGCAACGTACCAAAGGCTCATGAACTTTAACTAGCAAACTTCCAAAAAAGAGGCTGCCAATAATAATAACTTTAAAACGGAAAGTTGATTCACTTTTACAAAAAAAAAAAAAAAAAAAAAAAAAAAAAAAAAAAAAAAAAAAACGATTAGACAAACCTAGAACTCCTAGAACAGCCCACTCTTCAACTCATGCGGCCGACCACCTCACGATTAAATCTTGTGTAGTCGTGTGCAATCCGCTTTCACGTTGCCAAAGTACTGAGTTATATACAGGTACCCTGAGCTATTCCGTTTTGCTTGGGGATTAATGGAAGGAGTTCGCAAACGTGAGAAAGATCTCTTCAGGACTTTCTTGGCGCTAGGGAATCGAATTTAGTATCTTCGTTTCTAAATCAGATATATTTACTACATTTCGATAGTTGTTTCCATATCCCTATATAGACTGCTGATTCCTCTAGTTCGTACTGAAAAGCGTTGAAACAACTGTAATTTTGTACGCTTTGCTGTGTTAAAAAACTTATTCTATGTTATGATGAATAATGGTCAAAGCATTTCACTTGCTTCATTCTGAAATATCAGCCAAGATATATCGAAAAAGGTTATTATGGACAGTTTAATCCATTTACGTAATGGAAATATCTCCAATAACAAGGAAAAGGATGCCGTTATGCAGGGCGCGACGTTATTTCCAACTGAATAATCGGCCTGAAATCGTTTTTCAAATTATAGATTCCGCTCCATGATAAGGTGAAATTAATCTTTACCGCTTTTCAAACTATTTTGTTTACAGGCACAAAGAACATTTTCTATAACTGTAATAAATTAATCTTTGCCTTTTCAAACTATGTAAAAACCATTAGATTAACGAAATCTGACCTATAAACACTGCATTCAGCAATACGAAAATATTTGAAATATGATCACAGCAAAATGGGAAAGCAAATTTTATTTACATCCGATGGTAACTGTATTAAAGGAAAACCTATAAGTTTTACCTGTTATAGTTACCTTGAATGGAAACAATTAATACTGATAATGATATGACGATGAAAAGATAAACTGCGACTTTGTCAGTGAAAACCAACCTATAAAATAAAATAGAGCAGCAAAATTAAGTGGGATAAGCCTCTCAAATGTAATCTTGAATGTCGAAGGAACTTCAGACATGAGTCTTAAGCCTTAAAAATATTGATAGAAAAATACAGGATACATCTAAAAGGAAATTTTATGGAAAAAAAGACCTACACTGGCCCATCTGAAAGCAGATTTTATAAAACTTCCTTTGTATTAGAACCTTTACTGATCTTGACAGGTAATATTGAGAAAACTTATCATTCGGAGTCATACTATTGAGAATAAAGCTAGTCATAATATGACTACGACTAGTTTCAGTACCTTCGGGAAATATATACTGTTATCTCCGAGCTTCAAAACTTCAGAAACGTATTCGAAATTCAGCCTAACTTCTGCAAAATAATACTTCCATAAGTCTTGCGTATTTCCACTTTCTAAGCGCTTACAACTTTCCTAAATCCTGACAAGCAATTCTACCTTCCATAAATTTCACACAAATTCTTCCAGAATAGAGGATAAAAAAAGAATAGGAAATTTATACTTCCATGATCAGTAGGCTCGCAGCCCATTTCTGTCTGAATGTTCAGCAGGAAGAAAGAACTCCGGTCCTAACAATAAATATGATATTAATCGAAAGTCGAAAACTTAGCTCATTAAAATTCATCTTGAATATGCAGCTATTTTAAATTTCACTAACCGTTTATGAAACGCACACCTATGATACCGGTGATATCAGTGATAAAAAGAGAAAATAAAAAGAGGCACCTGTTAAAAAAAAAAGGATACATTATTATAATTATCACGTATCAAATGAGAGCAGAGTTAGAAGCCAGTTTTATCAAGGATAGCAGGGATGGAGACGATAATTATGAATACCAGAATGAGATGAGAAAAATTCTTTTAACATAACGTGTGCTTTAAACGGATGAAAATTTAAATAGGATTTACTCAGTGTCCGCAGCAATTAGAGACGTGAAACAAAAACAAGCAGTAAATTAATTACGTCATATGAACAATAACTAGATATAAATAATTCAAACCAGAAAATAATATATAAAGATTAAGTTAAATACAAATGGCTGAGCCTTAATTTGTAAATAAAAAATATAGCAAAAAGACCTACTTCATCTACTGTAAACAGGGTAATGGGTCTAGTTACACAATGGATGAACGTACTATAATGTATGGATTTACTGAAAAACTCATATCAAGGAACATGGCAAAGCAAAA
>NC_089749.1:35774569-35777069 GCF_040412425.1 Macrobrachium rosenbergii | reverse complement strand
GTAAGAAGGATCTTCCCTCGTGTAGAGGCTTATGATTTATAGCCAACTGCTATGTCAGATGTGTGAAGAAAAGAGGAAAGAAACTTGAAGAACTGGAGTAGAGAGAGAGAGAGAGAGAGAGAGAGAGAGAGAGAGAGAGAGAGAGAGAGAGAGAGAGAGAGAGACGCAGTTAAACAGGTAAAACTGAATCTGAGCTACTTTCAAGCCAGCGAGGTCACACCTCCGTGACCTGAGATGACCATTTTAGTCACAGAACACTAGATCCACCGGAAACAGCGGGAATAAGGAAGCCTAAGTACCGAAAAACTCGCTCAATGCAGAGACTAAGAACTGCATTCACGTAAACTGACTAGATACCGTCAACCTCTCCGGCTATATAGTTCCTGTCGGCGAACTCTCTGCGATCCAGCAGCAAACACACTGAGCCCAGCCGAGTCCCCCTCCAGGGCTGGCAGTTTACCTCCTACCCACAGTAATTTGCCAAGGTTCCAAGAGGAGCCAACCGGCGATAAAGCTGAACGCTCAACGCCTGTCCAGAAGTCCTTACATTATCAGACAGATACCCAAACAGGCCCCCGTCTGAAATGCCATCCCTACATGTTAAATAAAGAACCTCGTTGGGTAGAGAATACTGTGATAAACGGCTGGAAGCAATTGCAGCAGTGTCCTAAATTCATCCTAAATCACTTAAGGTTCAGTTCCACAATCAATCAATTTTCAAGTAATTCTTAGTCTGACAACAAGCCGCCATTTTGAAGACTTGGATAGTAAAACTCCCTTCGACATTATTTTAAACTTACATACTGAAGCAAGTTATAAAAAATTTTGTCAGTTAACTTTTTTTAGCTTGTTATTAAAGGGCTTGTCTGCCACTTTAACCTTTTCGATCAAGTGCCTGTCTGTAAACCTGTTGGAAGAGTTCAGCTGAGACGATTATGATCCCCGAGTACTTTGCATTATGGAAGAACTTCCTTCCTCTGCACCTGGAAATTCTGGCTGTGAGACAATAATCAGTTACGCACCTCCATCATGAGCACACTAACTGTTGACAAATTTTCCCCTTATCCGAAGCAAGATTTTATATTGGGTGAATGGATATAAAAACAACTGGAAAAGGTTGGAAACACCAACACAAAATCATAAGCAGTGCATTACAGATACCACAAATGACTAGAAGAACCTATCTATGACAGCCATAGTAAAATGAAATCTTTTTCCCTCGGCCGGAAATAGAATAGAAGTCAACTCGTGACCAAGTGAATTACTGGTATATGAAACAATATAACGTTATGCAAGAAACGGCACATTATTGTGAAATGTCGTATTCCATGAACTGTTGTTTGTTTTTATTTAATTTTTGCTCCGGAAACATTCCTTCAAATTTCGTAATTATCTTTGATTTCTTTTTCATTTTTGCCTTCACAAAGTTAAGAGATGATTTTGAATGGCTTACTTTATATTTCCCTTGAGCAATTAATGACAGTCACTTCCATCGCTACTTACTCTGAGCAGAGTTACATTTTCAATTTCAACATGTACTCATTTCCCGTAACTTTTTCTTTCGGTTAATTCCCATTCATTTTTTCTTCCCATTGACTATCAATTTTTCCTTGGCCTCGAAGTTATTCCCTTTAGCTTTAGAATAAAATGTATTTTTGTCTATACATCTGCTTATTATTTAGTTCCGTCGAATCTGATTTTGTATCCTGTTTACATTCTACAGAGCAAACAGAAATGTGAGAGCAGCATAGACTAAGAAATGCTTGAAAGAAAAAATATCCAGTAATTAAAATTCAAAATCAAAGGGCTCATACTGGAGAGTGGTATGAGCAGCGGTCAGAATTGCGATGAAATACGAAGTTAAAGCTCAATAAACAAAGTTAGTTACAGTTAAAAAGAACTTGTACATAAGTGTCAAATTCACCTTAAACAGTCACTCATGGAAGAGATAATTGAGTTTGCATGGTTTAATTTGAGACTGAATTCTAAGAGGGTAGGGACAATCATCTAAAACCCTTCTACACTCTACACTCTTTCTTTTGTTATGTAAAGCATTTATTGTTTCGCAAAAAAAACCGCTGAACATATGAATAGGTATTAGATTGCTGAAATTATAGTAAAAGTGATTCCAGCTCTATTGTTCATTTGAAAAACTGCCAGTAAATGAAAGTGAAAAGAAATCATCTTTTATATGATATTATATATATTTTCAACCTGAAATTTCATTTAGGTTCTTTACATCAATGAAAGTGAAGTCCTTCCATTGGTATAAACCTATAAAAAATGCTCCGAAGTTTCTTCCACGCAATCGAGTTTTCTGTACAGCGTATAATCAAGGCCACCGAAAACAGATCTATCTTTCGGTGGTCTCGGTATTATGCTGTATGAGCCGCGGCCCATGAAACTTTAACCACGGCCCGGTGGTGGCCTGTACTACAGCGTTGCCAGGCGCACGATAATTGCTAACTTTAACCTTAAATAACATCAAAACTACTGAGGC
>NC_089749.1:35754569-35772069 GCF_040412425.1 Macrobrachium rosenbergii | reverse complement strand
TTTATAAGTGATACATGGATAGGTACTGCCGGGTCTCGATCCCTCGACACAATTACCTACCAACAACTCTTGAGCTATCAAGAGAGATAGGTATACTGTAAGGTAATGCCGAATCTGCAGTACTTGTTTACCCGTCGAGAGCGGGGAAATTATACTTAGCTTCGGCATTAACCCCCCAACACCATTTGATATTAAACAACATTTGTAGCTTCATGAATGTATATAAATCACGGTGTGATAATATATATATATATATATATATATATATATATATATATATATATATATATATATATATATATATATATAATTTATATATGGAACTTCCTGTCATCTTGTCATATATATATGTCTGTGTTTGTGATGTATGTTTGCATGTATGTATGTACGTGTGTACTTCCTGTCATTTTGTCATATATATACATGTGTGTGTGTTTGTGTAGGTATGTATGCATGTATGTATGTACGTATATATATATATATATATATATATATATATATATATATATATATATATGTATATATATATATATAATATATATGTATATATATATAATTTACACATGGAACTCCCATTTTGTAATATAGCTTATCTATCTATCTATTTAACTATCAATCTATCTATCTATCTATCTATCTATCTATCTATCTATCTATCTATCTATCTATCTATCTATATATATATATATATATATATATATATATATATATATATATATATATATATACATGATACAATGATGCAAGGGAAATAGAGATGGCTTGGGCGTGTAATTCCCACCTCTCCATTGAGAATAATAGGTGACAGTGTCAACTGGGCTCCCATGGACACCGGAAGAGTTGTGAGACCCAAAACTGCTTAGAGAATATCTAAAAGGAGGGAAGCTGGAGATGAATGGATATTTGTGGAAGACCGAATGCATGAACTACATGGGATGCGGAATTGCAGGTTATGCTAATATATAATGACACCCAATGTCTTTTACTTCCATGACGGCCTCATCGTAATCCCGTCAATCTCTCTTAACATGCTAGAATTTAAATATTGCGTGTGGTGTATAAACGGTTCTCCATATGTATGTTTAGGCAAACTTCATAACAGATGAATTTTAAGCAAAAGCGAAATAAGGAGAATTTCTGTTCATGAAAATTTCCTTTAAATTACATCGACCTGAATCCCTAAAAAGGGGTGAAAGGAAGCACAAATATTCCCGGAAGTCAGGGGTAAATAGTGTAATATTTGCAGGGGGGTTCAAAGCACTGCTGAAGAGCCTCCTGTGCTGGTGTATGAAGCGGCGAGTGTTGTGGAAGCGTTGCTGCACAGGGTATACGACTGCGATTAAGCAATGAAATACTAATGTGAGCGCGTCGTAAGTTGTCCTTCCGCTGGCGGTACGCACTTTTAAAGAAAACGGATAAATGTTGAAACAATTTATATTTATTATAAATAAATTTCCAAAATGAGACACTCTTGCTTTTAAGTTTCACTCCATGTGCATTTAAAATATATTTTGGCAAAGGTAATAAACTGATTCACCAAATAGGCAATGAAAAATAGAATTAAGTTACGATGATAACGTCCGACATTTTTAAAAAGACAACAGTATTTTGAAGATTCGACAAAAATACTGCTCTTGATTCATAAAAGTTTATCCACATAAACAAAGCAAAATTAATTTACACTTTACACGTCTAGCCATGCAGCATCATCTCGCAGCATAAAAAAGAATACATTTCTTAACTAAATCAACAGAAGCTTATATATAACCACTTTCAACGAATTGGTAACACACTTGTTGTGTGTGAGTCTATGTACATTATCTCTCCCACTGTGGTCCAAAGAAGTTCGCACATTAAAATTCTGCCTTGGGCAGACAGCTTCAAACACGCTTGCATATTCTTTTTGCAACTCCAGTGAGTTGGCCATAGGCTCAGCTCTCATGGTCTATCTATGAAAGGGCAATTAAGATAAATGGAGGGGGAGGGGGTTACACTTTCGTTTCAACTCTTCATCTGAGCTGAAGCGGCAAAGCAAATCAGAAAATCAAATTTGCCTTTAACTGACTATGCCCTCGTTACAAGTGTTATAATTCCTAAAATTCGTGAGATAGAAATATGTAGAACACATGGTTACTTACCTTTGCTTTACAACAACGTGTTCTGCACGCGAGAATTCATCACATCCTTACCTGCAAATCAAAATGCAAAATTTAAGAGCAATGTACTTAAAGAAATATGCACATACTTTTGAAGTTCTGCATATATATATATATATATATATATATATATATATATATATATATATATATATATATATATATATATATATATATATATATATATATATATATATATATATATATATATATATATATATATATATATATATATATATTAATGTCTTACTGTAATACCACACAGTAATATATATATATATACATATATATGTGTGTGTGTGTATGTATGTATGTATATATAAATGTGTGGTGGGTACACTAACATTAAACAACACAATCATATAATTAGACCAGTTCAGTAGCATCTTCTCAAGTTGCCACGAAATCTAAGATACAGTAAAATAACACGAGAATTTCTCAATGAAACGAGTAAAAGAGGTAACCGCTGCCATCGCAGTAATGCAAAAAGAAATAAAAATAACAAAAAACTACGAAATCCCAACAAATATCAGTCATGACAACTGACCCAAGATGAAGAACATGCCTGGCAAAAGCTACGACGACCTAAATTGCTGCATGAATCCAAACCCCAGAATAGCAAAATATCTGAGCGAGACCGAAGAAAACTAAGGAGAATTGGTCCCGACCCCTGCCAGACCAACGGGGAAGGAACACTTCCACAGTCCCTCATAAAACATGGGAATGGTGATTGCTAATGTACTAAACAGAGGAAAGTCGACAGTTCCCTCGGACTTATAAAAGAGATTGGCCTTCTTCTTTCTCGCCTCCTCCTGTTCTCTCGTCTGATGGAGACAGACGATGCAGGAAAAAATAATGGAAGTTCTTTGAAATGAACACAAGACATAATCTTATATAATCATAGATGTTTTGCCAAAAGAGAAAAATATATAAGTATATCACATAGGAAATTAAGCTCAAAAAATGGAACAAGGATAATACCAAACAATATTAATAAAATCATGAAAATACAATGTATATCAGTCAATTTCAATTCTCACATGCACATATAGTTTTCATTCCACTTTCCACAGCGGATATTACAGTTGTCATAAACACCAGTACAAAAACGTAAATGATGTGTATATATGTATGTATGTGTATATATACATATACAGTATATATATACATATATGTATATGTGTATATATATACATACTGTATATATGTGTGTGTGTATCTGGGTGTGTGCGTATGTGTGTTCGTGTGTACGAATATGAATATATATTTATATATATAAATATATATAATTGTATATATATGTGTATAAATATATATACTGAAGTTCTCTCTTTCTACCTATCTTTCTCTCTCTCTCTTCCTCTGACCTTGTGGCGATGACTTTGTCTCTCAGCGTTATCTTCAGACCATTTATGGACCTTCTTAAGGAATCTTATAAGGAATAAAAATTAAGAACACGCGGGCGATAGTGGCACTCAGAAATCATAATATCATTTAAATATACATGCAAACAATAATAACAACAAAAATAATAACTACTATTATTGTTGTTATTAAAGGTTACAGTTGAAACGGCATCTCAAATAACAGTAAAAAAAAGCATTCCACTGCTCTCATAAAGATGAGGTTACAACAGCAGCAGCGTCGTCGAAACCCTACGGGACAGATAATCCACATTTCACTATCGGATAAACAAGGACGTTACCAAACCACTATTCAATTTCATAGTGATAAGACTTTTCTTAGGTGACAACAAATCTCTACCACGCTGAAAACAGATATCACTTCATCAATTACATGAGTACCTGAAAACGCTAACTATAGTCGGTGTCAGCTGATCTGTCCTCGAAATATGTCTAATAAATATTTTGTCATGGCAACGCTGCTGATGATATCAGCCGCTAATTGGTCTAATTCTCTCTTGCTCGAGTATGCACAAACAGACTTAGAATCCTACCAGAGCACTTATCTATGTTTAGAACACGGGATCAGGCACAAAAATGACAAAAATAACTAAATAAATAAATTCTTTTGTTTTACTAAAGATATACCGGTGCTTTAACGATATAACTTCTAAGTACCATTAAGAAACACAGGTGAACGTATACGAACCGGACCGCGGGAAATGATCTAACTTGACTTTCGGATTCAGAGCTTTGGCTGAAATTGAACTGCTATCTCTTTTATCCCGTCTACATTCATTTAAAGTAAAATTTCTTCTTTTTATTCAGGCAATATATATTACGTAAGCATCCTTTGAGAAGTATAAAACTATCGTAAATATGTCAAATGACTTGACTGCACAATAGTTCTTTTAGTAGCCATTATTATAAGCATTTTATAACTGACACCCTATATAACAGAAAATATATACATATACTTATATGTATATATGCCATTCATTCTAAGAATGTCTAACGTACGTGTTTCAGTTATGATTTTTTCTTCATAATTTTTTATTATTTCATGTTACAATTTTTACATGAAAAGTCATTATCATTTATCATTTACTTTGCCGTGTTTCCTCGAGTGTCTGACCTATTTCTGTTCACAAGACTGATTTGTCAGCACCCTGAAATAGAAGGTGCATCAAAAACTACTTGTAGGGACAGGGATTACTTTGGGCAATCACCCCTCCCTCGCCCTCCGTATCGTCGCTAAAAGAAAAACAAACTCAAGCGCAAAAGTATCCTTTGTACCAGAGCACACATTTATGCACCGTGCGCATGCACGATTGTGCGTAATATAAACGCCTCCTCGTCGTTTTTATTAATGCTGACTACCTTATTTTGAAAGGGAAAGCTTCATAAAGCCAAATATTATTACAGCTGCACCACTGCATATTGCGAGGATGAACCGCTCACGTCAACATTTATATGCATAATATTTACGAATTTTACAGCGTCGCCACTATTAATTTATTTAGGATTTTAATTTAGATATGAGTACCATTATAATAATAACAATCAGTATCACTTTAGCTGTATAAGGCAGACTAATAATGAACACCCATTACAAAAGCGACAACAACAGTAAACTGCAACAAAACCGCGTCAAACAACACCAAGCAATTCACGACCTCCTTTCGTACCGAGCGGAATTTTCTGGCAACAAAAATCGTTTGAAGATCTCGGCCGGCGAAGGCAACGAACACCTTTAAATCTCTTGAAGATTCCAAAGACTCTCCCCGCGCCCCATCCCTCCCCCCACCCCACCCCCCTCTTATTAACATCTTCCCAGGACCATCCCTATGGCCACCCAAAGATCAGTCGGGATGCGCCGCTGCCACCACCGCCACCACCACCACATGCCAGTCATCCGTCAATCTGGCGGTCACTTTTTGGTTCGCTCTCATAGATGAGAGAGGTCCGTTAATCTGAACAAAAAATGATGGGTTTAATGCAAGCACAGGGCTCAAAATGATCAGATAGACAGATCGTCTGAGAGAAAACAAGGAGCTGTACGGGAGACAAAAAAAAATCACAGACGTAACCATATACAATAAAGGAATCTGAGGGAAAAAGGACTCATCAGTTTGTTAATAGACAATGCACTTCTTATCAAATAAAAACAAGTAAAAATGCTCCGAAGTCTCTTCGGCGCAATCGAGTTTTCTGTACAGCCGCTACAGCGTAAAATCAAGGCCACCGAAAATAGATCTATCTTTCGGTGGTCTCGGTATAATGCTGTATGAGCCGCGGCCCATGAAACTTTAACCACGGCCGGTGGTGGTCTATCCTGTATCGTTGCCAGAAGCACGATTATGGCTAACTTTAACCTTAAATAAAATAAAAACTATTGAGGCTAGAGGACTGCATTTTGGTATGTTTGGTGATTGGAGGGTGGGTGACCAATATACCAATTTGCAGCCCTGTAGCCTCAGTCGTTTTAAGATCTGAGGGCGGACAGAAAAAGTGCGGACAGAAAAAAGTGCGGACAGGAAAAGTGCGGACGAAGAGACAAAGCCGGCACAATAGTTTTCTTTTATGAAAAACTAAAAAGGCAGGGAACTACACAAACAACAGGGAAATCCTCTGAGTTAGCGAAGATATACCAGCTGGCAAACACGCAATACCGCGCTTAATAATAAGAAAATATAGCATGAATGTGCGAAGATAGCAAACCTCCGCCAAGGATGAGCAATCCAATCCTAAACCTTCACCAAAAAAAAAAAAGGTATCTTTTCCCGATCCCTCCCCCTCCCCCAAATCTGATTTCTTTAAGCCAGTCCCGAGTCCCACCTTGGAGGGTATTTTCATAAAAATCCACACCTAACTCATTATGTAATCCTGAAGAAATGTCAGACAAACAGACAACTAAAAATAATAGAAACAAATATGTCCAACAGAGAATTTCCTACGTAAACACGTACACAGCTGATTCAACATAACAAGACAGAAACGCACATATTTAAAAGGGAAGTTTTCCATGATAGAAGCACACCAAACAATTCACAGACGAGGAAAAAATAGACATTGTCCGGCAATTATCTCTTCCTCTTCGCGGTAACTCAGCAGAACTGATGAGTGGCACTGCTTTAAGCTAACACGTCTAACACAAAGTCATTCTGCCTAAGAGGGAGAACGCAAGTGTCCAGTAGCAAAGAAACTTGCTACCTAAACAATTCGTGCTAGTAGATACTGACTAGGGTAGTCAATAAATAAATAAATAAATAAATAAATAAATAAATAAATAAATATATATATATGTACATATATATATATATATATATATATATATATATATATATATATATATATATATATATATATATATATATATATATATATATATATATATATATATATATATATATATATATATCGATGCAAAGCCACATTGCCTGACAACAAGTGGCTCCAGATAAAACTGCAGTGTCACTACCACATTCACACTTCAGCTGTTGAATCGTGTATAAACTCACTGTGCAAAAAACCTGCAAAACATCAGCCGCATCGTGCACTTACAAAAAAAAACGCTCATAAGCAGTGCATCTAATCCCTAAATACACTGCACTTGCATGTACTCTCGCGCTTCCTATATGTGACACTCTTCATTCCTATAGCTCTTTCCCACCATTTATCCAACCGTTTTTAGGTCGTCTCCTCCTAACATCTCTAAATTACATACTTTTTCACTAATCTATAGTCCTAAATTCTTTACGCACAGCCAGCGATGTCAGCCATCGTTTCACCAATGCTAACCTTTTGCATACTTTCAACATTAGCATAAACATTTCATCTCCCTAAATTTCATTCGCATTCAACAGCCACTTCCCTTTCATAAGGAAAAGTTGGCGAGACAATTCTTTCATCCATCCCCATCTTGGCTTTCTTAATCACTCCAAGTCTCCTCTAATATTTAGTAAACAACCTGCTACTTTTCTTGCTCCACTTTTTCTTTGACTCACTTCTTCTCCCACCCTATCATAAACCGCTATATTTACCCGCAAATAATTATGCAAATCAACCGCCTCCCTTCTTCCTCCTTCCATATTATCTTCTAACTTCTTGGGTTTTTACACCCTCATAATCTTAGTCTTGCTCACATTTATTACCACCTTTGTCACCTTTCAAAAGCTCTCAATGCACACACACACACACACACACACACACACACACACACACACACACACACACACACACACACACATATATATATATATATATATATATATATATATATATATATATATATATATATATATATATATATATATATATATATATATATATGAAAAGCTTATAGGTCACAAGTATTTTATGAATTATGATACACAGTAAATGTTTGATTAA
This sequence comes from Macrobrachium rosenbergii, assembly GCF_040412425.1. Taxonomy (NCBI): domain Eukaryota; kingdom Metazoa; phylum Arthropoda; class Malacostraca; order Decapoda; family Palaemonidae; genus Macrobrachium; species Macrobrachium rosenbergii. The sequence continues at coordinate 35,764,118 of NC_089749.1, read as the reverse complement.
TAAGTGTGACTAAAGGCATTGTGAAGAACCTTGAGAGGATGATTAGCTGTAGTCTGGCGCATTTCTTAATTAGTAAAACTGTATACATCAAGTATTCTAAAGACGTGGTTACTTCCCTGACTCGCAACAAGACTGTGAGTGCATTCGCCAGGAATGTCCAGGTTCCGGTTAATTAATTAGTAGGTGCGTTTCTTTTGGGCAGAGTCCCAGGGTGTGATGGGATTAGTTGTCACACAAATGATCATTCAAAGACCAACACTGAACATTATTAAAAGTCTTCGGTGAAGACTCTGTGGTTCGAGACCTGTTGATTAAGACTGTGAACATTGCTGTTTGGAGGTAGGAACCATTTTAGGTTTCCCAAACTGTAGATTGTTTCTTTCATTTAACATATGTCTCACTTGTGTCAAGCATCTATTACACTGTGAGTACTTTATAAGTAACATGGGAGGAATACCCATATCTTTATTTTTATGCATTTGTTTAACAAGGGTTTTATTTGATTTCTTCAGATGTTTCGCTGAGGAAGAGGTGAAAATGTACTCACTGGGAATATACTCGACTTTGACTTATTTTGACCTGTTGTGGGATAACGATGTAGAGAGAATAATTAGTTAGATATGATGGACTTTAATATGTCTGATCGGTTGGTGAACATTAGTACTTCATTTTATTTTATCTCTTGTTTCTTGCAATCCAGTTATGTTAGATTTTTATCAAATAAATTTTTCTGGGTAAAGCTTGTTTCGCTGTAGACCTGGGGGAGAGAGAGAGAGAGAGAGAGAGAGAGAGAGAGAGAGAGAGAGAGAGAGAGAGAGAGAGAGAGAGAGAGAGAGAGAATGCGGGTGTGTAGGTGCGGATGTGCATTACCAGTAGCCGTTTTGATGCGGCCACTATCAAGCTACCAATATATGGGTTTCTCGACTTTGTAGGAAAAGGCAGGCAATGGAATTTCCTCTCGACTGGGTAACATATACAGTACATGTGAATATATACTGTACATATATACATACATACATATATATGTATATATATATATATTATATAAATATATATATATATACATATGTGTGTATGTATGTATGTATATATGTATTATATATATATATATATATATATATATATATATATATATATATATATATATATATATATATATATATATATATATATATATATAGACAGATTGATAGATACACCAAACACATAATGAGAGGTGGGTAGGAATGTTATAACTGACATCAGGAAGGCATAAAAAGTTACGATTTTGTTGTTACAGATTGTTGCGTAAACTGACAGAGAGTAACTGAGCACTACTTGATTACCGCTCTTATCAACCTAATTTTTTTCCTTCGTCCTGACATTGATGGCAGTCTCCCTTCGCGCCTTTCTATTCGGTCCCTGTCCTTTCCTTCCCTTTGGTGGCCCTGCCAAGGCCATCGAGCACAGATGACTGCGTCTCTTCTTCTCCTGCCTTAGAATGGTTCGGTGGGCGTCGACACTGTATCTTTGCGTCGAACATAAAAATACAATACCTTGCGCAGTTGTCCCTTAAGTAACATACTATAATAGTATTTATTTTCCTGCGAAAGTGTAGTAAGAAGTGGTCGGCGGCTCGATGATTTTTGGCTGAATGTTACATGTCCCAATAGTGTCATTGTATTTTATATAATTTCTAGGTGATCCGAATGAAAGCTTATCTAATAACTCAAATTTCTCCTTCAAATATATATTACTAGCTGACCAACTCGGCGCTGCCTGGAAAATATCTGAATAACAACCTACGGGTAGATCTGTCAAAACTCTGAATAACAGTCTATAGGCAGGGGAGGGCAGAGGGTAGGGGAGGGGGAGGGAAGAAAATAGGGTAGAAGGAGGGGGAAAGAAGTGAGAAGATAGAGGAGGAGGGGGAATGGGGAAGGAGAGGGGAGAGGAGGGGAAATGTAGGGGAAGCGGAAGGGGAAGGTGGAGGGGAGGGTGAATGGAAGGGGAAGAAAGGGGAGGGGAAGGCAGGAGGAAGAGATTGGGGTAGGGAGAGGGAACGGGGAGGGAAAAAGGAAGAGGGATGGGGAATGGGGAGGGGAGGGTGAGGGGAAGATAAGGGGGGGAAAGAAAGTTACGTTGCCCTATTGGAAAAGAATAAACGACATCATTGAACAGAGACAATAAATCAAAGATCTTATACTTCTACATTCTGATCGGGTGTGTCTGTGTGTGTTTGGGGGGGGGGAGATGTTTCCCTTTCAGCATTAGACGGACCTTTTATCAATTACGTGAAATTCACTGCACAACAAATCGAAGGACATTCGTTCTAGATGTGATGATGATAATGAAGAATTTATATTTTATTGGCAGTATTTAATTAGGATACGTTTGGCTGAAGGTGAACACTGAAAAAAATGTGGTAATTTCGTCGGAGTCATTTTTTAAAGGGGGTAGATCTGTCACAGAAGCATTTGGTGTATTAATACGCATGCCCGGATGGTGATGAGTTAGTTCCTGATCTCTAGAGTTATGCCCGTAACCACCACTTTTTTTTATTTTTTGGATTGAGTACTTAGATATGATGATGATAATACCAAAAGGTACTTAAGAATTTGTATTTTATTGGCATGGTATGATTAAGAAACGTTTGGCTTTCGATGAACACTGAAAAAATGTGGTAATTTCGACGCGAGTAGTTTTTTAATGAGGGATAAGCCTGTCACAGAAACATTTGGTCTGTTACTATTTTTTTTCCGTGGCAAGAATTGTAAGGTCTGACTGGTGTGGTGGTAGGAGTTATATTTTGAATTAAATTGCTTTATGACTAGATGAAAGTAATTCTAATACAGTCAAACACATCTGTTTGATTTTTTGGATGTACTAAACTGATGATAGGGTTTGCAGTGGGAGGTGTTTAACGAAATCATACGTCTGACAGCACCTGGAAAAAGGGTGGAGCGTCAGGTGAAAAATGATAATTAACCCAGAAAGCACTGAAGTAAAAGGTGACGCAAAATCGAAATTTTCATTTGTTTTATCTGCGTTTGTATGTCTGTCACGGGGTAGGGATTTGATTTTAGGTTATAAACCCTTCTGGAGTGACATTCAGGCCGTGTGCAAAATTTTGTCTGGGTCTGTCAAGCGGTTCGGATTTCTACACAACCCAAACTAATATACAAACATTCACTTATATATATATATATATATATATATATATATATATATATATATATATATATATATATATATATATATATATATATATATATATATATATATATATATATATATATATATATATATATATATATATATATATATATATATATATATATATATATATATATATACACACTCTATTCTTAATGACACCAAGTTAAGAGGCATGAAGCTATGTGTTTGTAAGTCTAACAGTAAAAATAGCATGGTAACCAGAGTCAACCTCTTAAAATGAATTTCGGTTTTGCACAGTTTCCTGCACTACGCTTTCATGTATTTTCCATGTATTTTAAAGCAAATTGGAGCAAATCTAGCTAAATATGAGAAGGAAAATTTATTTATCAACATTGTATAAAGAATAGATTCTACCTAAAACTTGGAAGTAATGGAAATTACTTCATGTGAAACCTTGAGTAGGTAATTTAATCGGAACACATACTGTCAGTTTGGGTGAGCCTCTTCCAGTGTAGTTCACTGTATCCCTTCCACTTACTGGGGTTTTACCTGCTCGGGATAGTGTGACTTTTTGCTTTTTGTTTTTCCTTTTATTTCTAGTACTCGCCTAATATTTTACTTGTTTTCCCATTATCCTTCTTTTATCATTTTCAGAGACATAACGACAAGTTATCTCTCTTTCGGTACTGTCACACGGACGATTTTTTCTGACATCTTTTTATGCCGTGCCGCCAACAGTACCACCAACTGTGACCTGCTCTCACACCGTGGAACCGCTTCTGTCATCGACCGGCATCCTGCTTTCATCAAGTACAGAACTTACGCGTATTTTGCCAACTAATATTCAGCATAAATTCAATTATGTATGTGCATATATAATATATATATATATAAAATATATGTGTGTGTGTTTTTAGAAAAAGTTGTTAAGTGTCTGTAGATATGGCAAGAGCACAGTAATCAAGACCTAGCGAATTTCTTAAATGGAAATGTTTAGTTCCATCCCAGTTATGAAAAGAAAATTCCGTTCTTAGAGTATCTTACGTTTTCTGTGTTATAACGCAATATAATCGTAATTTTTCATCTTATTTGTATTTGTATCAAATGGGGGAAGGTATTCGTCAGCATGTTGTTTCCATCCCTCCCAATAAACAATTAGAAACAAAAAATTAATTTTTTTTATTAAAAATCTATGATAAAGTTATTGTGTTTTGAAAGTCTTAAAAACCAGGACACTGCCGCCAAGAAACTCAACTGAAGATGTTTTCCGACCATGAGATATTGGTGGCCGTTCGTTTGACGTCCCCAAAAAGTTTCACATACAGTCATTTTTATCAATTCCAAGTTATAAGTAGGATCTGGTCTCTGAAAGATGTTTTTAATTACAGGTCTCCTCCTAACATTTAGTGTGAATTGCTCTGTTGTGCGCCAAATATATGTAAAATACATAAAAACGCTCTGCAAGGAATAGTGTGTGTCACAAATCCATTTCAAAACTCTGACTTCGGCGGCCGAGCTATTTACTTTTCGACTTACAAACACATTTTTTCATACTCTCTAACTTTGTAGCTATTAACAGACATAACAAGTATTTCAGGTCATTAAATAAGCTTTCAATGGGATCCTAAGTCATTATAGGAAATATAATGATACTTTTCGAAAATGTTACATTCTGCCAGTCGTCTAGCTGCATTTTCGAGGTCAACTTTAATATGGCAGACTGGAAGAAACTTTTTAAAAAATGACGTAATACCTCTTTTCAGTTGATGACCTAAAATGCCTTTCATCTCCTTTCCTTTCCTTTCCTGTGGCATTTATTATTTGTTCTTATTTCTTACAAAGTCGGTCTCCACCTCTCAAGGGTGCCCCCCCACCCCAACTCCTTCTCTCCTCTTGCCTTAGAGCGTTCCGTGGGCGTCATCACTATTGTATCGTTACGTTGTACCTTCACTCGGCTCCCCTAAGCTTCTCCTGGGACGGTTTACCCAGCTGCCTTTTCTTATCTAACACCATATAATGCATCATTCTGTGTTAGTTGTTCCTTGCCTGGTAGTGAGAAAGTGACCACTGAAGTTTCTACTGTTTCTGCCGAAGCTTGTCTACTTATTAAAGGGCTGCTATATTATATTGCATATATATATATATATATATATATATATATATATATATATATATATAAACTATATATATATATATATATATGCTGATAAACCTGACCTATCAACCCGGCGCTTCCCAGGAAAACTTTGAATGACAGTTGATCATTTACTTTAGAAAGGAAGTAACCCGAGGTGTGGTTTTGATTAACATGTTTATTTAAAGCAATAAATTCTAGACAGAATTATTAATCACAGGCAAAGATAAGCATTTTCAATGATAGTACACATACTTTACACAACAAAAGAATTCAAAGGAGATGCATGAAAATTTTTATAAGAGTGGCCACAATTCCAGTCACGTTACTCGTCCCGACACTGAGCGAGAAAGTGTACGGACCGATGTTCCCAGCACCATGTTTCACACCATTCCAAAATGTTATCCCATGGCTGGGTCTTTGCCAAGACTCACAGTAAATAAAGTACCCTGGAGGCCGTGGGTACGGGTTTGAAACCTACGCAAAAACCTTCTTTGGGTCAAGTGGGGGCTGTGTGCAAAATTTCGTTTAGATCAGTCAAGCGGTTTGGATTTTTATAGAGCACAAGTTTACAAATTTGGTTACATTCAAATATATATATATATATATATATATATATATATATATATATATATATATATATATATATATATATATATATATATATATATGGATATATATACATATATATATGTTAAAAGATTTGAAAATAGATACATATACATATAATTATCATACATACATATATATATGTATATATTTACATTATTATATATATATATATATATATATATATATATATATATATAAGATGTAAATATGTATATATATATATATATATATATATATATATATATATATATATATATATATATATACACACACGTATACTATGTATATATGCGTAGTTATATGCATATGTACCTATTAGTTTCATAACTTTCACACACATATATATATATATAAAATATAATTTATATATATATTTATTTATTTATAAACTTAATTCCCACTGGTCCATTAAGTTTATATTTTTCGAAAATTTTAACAACAACAAAAAATCTAAACTGACTTGAAAACTATGACCAACTTCCAAAAATCTTCACTCTACATTAGTTTTAGTATAATTCGGTATGTAAGGATTACTTTCACGATCCTGCTATAAATGTTTTATCAAAACGTAAAGATACTTTTTTGAGAAGTACAAACCTTAAAATATATAAACAAAACTATGACTAAAACCTTGACTTTTATTCAAATTAGAATACACCGGGAGCATTTTTTCTTTTTTTAAAGACAGAGGGGTGGGAGAGGTTTCTATGCGTACATCTCGAATCACCTTAGGCATCCACCACTCCACGACAACACACAATATTATTCCGCCTAAGAAAATAGTGAACGTTGTACATTGAAGTTTGCCTTACATAACACAATGTTCATACTTAGAAAAATGACAACATGAGTGAAGAAGGCCAGCTCCTCACGCAGTAAAAGAACGTGTGTCTCTTCTCTTAGCAGATGTAAATTAAATGAAATGCAAATCCGTCGCAAAAAACTTTGAAAGTTGAATGTAATTTTCTTATTTGTATAAACTGCAAGAAAGCGTTTGGAAAATTAATCTTGTGTACAAATAAGTGTTTGAATGATTTACCTTACTGCATGATTAGTAGAAGAAAAAGAAAATATGTGATAAGTAATCATTTGACGAAACTCAATAAATGCATGAAACGTTATTGTTACAGAATGTTACATGCAATCACATGAAGATCTGTGATCATATTCCACGTAAATCAGTAAAATACGGCAGATGAAAGATAATGACTATCAAATGCTCTATAGCCCAAAACTGCCAAAAGCGCACGACAGGCGTCTGTTTTCGACTGATTAGGCGTAATTATCCGTCGTTTGTCAGACACTCTCTTCTCCAAAATCCCTTTATATCCGCCTTGCTGAGCTCCTGCCCGACATAATCTGGTTTTGATTCAAATTCCTTTGTGTTAAAGTCCCTTTCCTGGAGCTATTTCCTATGAAAGAGAGGACAAAAAGCTCTTGTTACTTTAGTCCCAGGTGTTCTTACATAAAGGGTTTTTTCCCTACGAGATCTAAAGGAAAGATTTAATTCCCAAAGATAGAAAAGGAAAGATAATACAGGAAAACAAGTTTTTCATACGGTAAAAGTGAGGAGTTTATTACGTAAGGAAATCAGGAAAAAACTTGTTCTTTTACAATAAAAGTAAAATGTAGATCACAAACATGTTAAAGAGAGTGAGCTTATCCTCAAAATTCCCGATGGAACTGTTTTGCTCAAACATATCACGGGAAAGCAGTCTGTTACTATAATTATCACACGACAAAACTGACTCCAAAATGTAAGGAGAGATCGTCCAATCACAGAGGTATTCAATGGGAAAAAATACTTTATCCCCCACGATCCTTAGGAGACGGATATTATTCCGCTAGTTACTGATGGAAGATAGTTAAATTTCACATGTACTAAGGAATGGGAATTTGTTTTAGAAGGTAAGAAAGAGACAAAATTCACACGTTCAGGTTAGAAAATGAAATTTTCTACCAAAGAAAACTATTGCCAAACTCTTGACAGAAAGTTCAATGAAACTGTTTCTTCCTTAAGAGACTGGAGTTTACTTCCTATAATTATATGATGGAAGACATTGCAGTTCAATAAATTTAGATCATTAACAATTCCCCCGGGTGTAAATAAAGTTTTTAATTCCTAAGGCAGAAAGCAATCATAAACCAAAGGTATTCTAAAGCAGTCTAATGGACGAGGGGCACATTGCATAAGGTATCTATGTGAATCACAAGGAGATAAACATGGAGATAATATCCAGAACTCGACTTTTATAAGTGCCTACTTCATAATGGAACGGCTGCTGAGAAATCTTTATTTCAACATCGTTAAAAAACTGCTCAAACATCGAACATTTACTCCGCGAGCTTTGCTTAAACAATATACCTCCAAGTTCGATAAAGAAATATACATTAAGATTTATTCTTTATTCTAACAACAGAACAATACGTTCAAAAATAGATTAAATCATTTCAGTCCTTCCTCAGTTAAAATAAACAAATGCTTAATAGTGGCAGATATTCATTGATTAATGTTTTAACAACAAAATTATTTACTCACGAATGGCTAGAGATTTCCTAAGCCTATTTCATTTTGAACCGAAAATTTGTGCCTTTTCAATAAGGCATCAGATATAAAGAATTCTAAATATCTAAATATATATTTGAAATTAAAAATCAAGAACATCAGTAAAAAGGCATACACAAACACGCGCTTTATATATGCACACATATATGCAAAAAAAAAAAAAAAAAAAAATATATATATATATATATATATATATATATATATATATATATATATATATATATATATATACACACACACATACACATATATATACACTGTAAATGTATACACTGTATATAAAGTACTGGATGAGTGATGGGAAGGAGGTACTGGAAAGGAAGGGCTCTGATATCAAGGAAGTAGGAGTGTGTGCGAGACAGATTTGGATGGTGCAGTTGGTAAAGAGGGATCGACGTGCGGCTGTTAAGCCTCCCGTGTAAGTGACATATTCGTTCGTAACATCTTCCTTGTTTTTCCTATCAGTTTCATTTAAATTTCGTTCCCCATAATGACTCGTGCTAATTTTACTTTGCGTTCACTCTATTGAATTTATCATCTCTCTCTCTCTCTCTCTCTCTCTCTCTCTCTCTCTCTCTCTCTCTCTCTCTCTCTCTCTCTTATAATTTATTCTACACCATTTTCATGTGGTTCATCACTTCGTTCCCCTCAAAAATCACCAACGCCCCTGTTATTTATCTATTATGTTTCTCTTTCTTTTTGTTATCTTGCTTCCATTTTAAGCCGTGAAATGTATAATTTCCCACAAAGCTACAATTACCATTCCATTATAGGTCTTGGTGTGAGTGTGTGTGTATGTGTGTGTATATGTATATGTATATATATATATATATATATATATATATATATGTATATATACATATAAATATATGTATGTATATGTATATATACATATAATATATGTATGTATATGCATACATTATACATACATTTATATATATGTGTATCCACAATTATTAAGCCACGAATGTCGTTTAATATCCAATTCACTAAACCTCGAGAGTAACTTACACCCAGGAGAAATTATAATTATTAGGTGCTTCGACGCCTGAGGGATTTTTCTCATCTTTTCGCCAGT
>NC_089749.1:35732069-35749569 GCF_040412425.1 Macrobrachium rosenbergii | reverse complement strand
CCCAGGTGGGAGGCGACTCCACCCAATTGGGTAGACCTTGTCTATCTAGGCCTTGGTCACAAGGTTCCTAACCTCGACATTGCTAAATATGAAGTCTCTATCTCTTAAAGCTCAAAAGTTATGACCGAGGTTAAGGTTGTGAGCAGAAAAGTTGTGGCCACATTCTTGCAAAAAAACACACGTGCACATTTATGATAAAGAAGTCGGTGGTGTAGGGGAGACCTTGCAAGAAAAGTATCTTTGCATTATTAGTTTTATTGAAAAAAATACAGGGGTGCCTATTCCCTCAGGCGGAGTTGTCCCAAGAATCTTTACGTTTCCATTCTCGCTCACTCTGTTTTAAGCAAACTACACGCATACTGTTGTCAATTATTGGTTTTACACAGTTACCACAAAAGACTAGATAAATAACCAAAGTTTACATGAAAACGAGACAGAAGTCACTTGAACATGATTTAAAATACAGTAGTAATGACTATCTCTTTATAAGAATAATTATAAATAAATACTAAGTGGCAACACCTAGATAGCAGGTGTCAGCGTCATCAAATACAATGTCATAAAAAAAGTGACCACATCAACAATATATTCATTTCCTTAATTAGACTTCGTCACCGAATTGTTTCCAGAATCACTTGCTTTTCAGTCCTTCGCAAATTCCTTCCATCTTTATAGTTACAATCCAAAACTTATATTAGTAATTCACCCAGTCAATTTCTTTACAGCACTATTTTCCACTTTTCACTTTCATATTTCACATCAAAGAATCATATTAATGATTATATACATCTCACAATAATGCCACATCCTAATCATTACACATCGATGGTCATGCCAACGGAGCAGACGGACGATTTCCCTTTACACGCATCTACGTAACAAGCTTGACCGAAATGCCCTAAATAGCAAAGATGTGGTAACACGATAGGAATGGAAGGCAAACTGGAGAGTAGACGGACGGACAGTAAAACCTACTGTACCCCGACTTCGCAGATATGTGACAAATAATAGTCCCGAGGGGGACTTGGATAAGCAACGAATTTTTACCAGGAACTGTCACTCACCGCTTGTAGTTAGAATGTTAACTGCAAGTCAAGTTTGAAGGAAAGACGGTCACACGTAGGGAGGCCTTGCGATATTCCCCGACCGATTTGCGACGGGAGGAAAAGGTAAAAAGAAAAGAGGTCGTTCAGCCTTGACAGGGTGAAAAACCTTCCTTGCGAGCGAAACAGAGAGAGCGCTCGTTTCCAGAGCACATGACTGTGAGACATGAGGACTTGTCAAGTTAACTTACCGCCTTGCAAAGATGAGATATGCTCCGCGTTAGCTTACCGGAGCAGTGGCTGAAAGGGCGATGTCCAAACAGATATATGCAGTATCTTGCCATTTTACTAAATTTAAATGCATTTTCCGTTTTTCATTTTATACATATTTTTATTACCTTAACTGGAATAAAATCAGTTATTTAATGCAAAACCTACGGATGTAATCTTATTTCTGAAAATACTTCGCATACCAGTACACTTCATTTCGCTGTTATTTTCGAAAGGATATCGAGTATTTATTCTGGATGGCTGTACAATATTCTTGCCTCCCTTTCAGTTCGACTGGGACCTTCAAGGTTTACTGCTGCGCTCGTTTGTTTCGTTTTCGTTGTTTGGGATTATCAAAAACTTCCTAACAAGTTCTCACTGAGATACTGAGAAAAAGTCGACGTTACAAAAATTCAATGGGAAAATTCAAATGCTGCAGAACGTGTTTTCCGTTCTTTTCGAAAAAAAATTCTACATGAAGTAAATTGTTACAAATATCAAAACAAAAAGAACTAAATTAAAATCGATAAGGTGTGCTGTTTTTCATTAATCATGAATGTGTTATTAACCACATTAGACGAGAAAATAAATCAGGCCACAGATCCATACCTCCTGCCAAGCAATATAAAAAGTACAACGGTATGTATACATGCATATATAAACACATTCATATATATATATATATATATATATATATATATATATATATATATATATATATATATATATATATATATATATATATGTGTATATATGTGTGTGTGTGTGTGTGTGTGTGTGTGTGTGTGTCTGTGTATGTATGCACCATAGCTTTATCAAATCCATAGACATTATAACCCAGGCGTAATACCTGAGGTCTCTCAGCTTCACCAGCACCTCTGAAGCAAATATCCTTAAAGCCGTAATGCCTTACCCGGCCCCTATCCACATCGCCATCATACGATCTCCTACATTATTCATCCACCAATGTCCCCCACCCATACCCATGCAAAGGCCACCCCCTCCCGGCCACCCACTCACATCGGTGTACCTCTGTGCCTACGCCTCCCTGCCATTATCTGAGACCTTTTGTTCCTTAGGGGAAACGAAGTGGAGACCTGCAGCGCTCGTTGCTGGGTTTCGTTGTGCAATATTTGTACTGCTGTGATGCTGCCGAGGTAGAGTTTGCTGCATTAATTCATTTCAACTTAATGCCAAAGTGTTTAGACCAAAATTTAACTATGTTAGACCCGAATTTACTCATTCTCACATAATTTTGTTTGTACCGAACCTTTATTTATGTATACACACACATATATGTATGTATATATGTATATATGTATACAGTATATATAGATCACTGTATATTATATATACATATACATATATATATATATATATATATATATATATATATATATATATATATATATATATATATATATATATATATATATATGTATATGTATATATATAACTATGTATGTAATTCATTCACCTATACGGAGTGTTAAATTTGCACTCACAAAAGTACTTCAGGGGTGAGACCTCTAGCCCTTGCTCATCACCATCATACCAGTGACTAACTACCAAGTACCTAATTCACTGACAACCTAACCTCAGGAGAGCAGCGGTGCGACCGGTTTCACTTAAAGGAGCCCATATGGCTCCTTCCTTCCTTCCTTACCTAGAGGTCGAAACCAGGCTTTGACGATAGTGGGCCGAGTGTCCTAGCTATTAAACCGCCATCCCTATTACATATAACTAGACTCCAAGTGACTATTCTAATTCAACTCCGTCCTCTGGAAAGATAATATCTCACTTTCCTTCCTACAATATGACTTTCTTCATTCCTTTAGAGAGCTTCTAGGTTATATTCTTCGGCATATTGGTCAAATCAAAATTCAAGTTTCCCTTGCTGATATGCACTCTACGGAATACTGATTGATAGATATATATCAACCTGACATACCAACAATACACTCTAAGATACTTGTAAATTCAGCAGAGGACTCAACTGTTTTATTTGTCAGGGTTTTCATTCTCCACTTACAGAAGCGTATAATCCTTTGCTTCTTCAGGCTTGATGAGCCTTTGAGAGTAACAGAAAACTTTTCAGAAGTTGTATCTCCACATCCGGCAGATAATCCGAAGAGATTACAGACTATGCTTACTGAATTTGTGTTGGTTGGTTTTTGCGCTCTCGCCGTTTATAGACTCCGGATTCCCTTACCATTTCTGTCTGATGACATTTTGAGTTATAAAAGTGTAATAATGGCGATTCCCTTTCTAACGTACGACTATGAAAAACGCCAACTCTGCAGATTCAGTTGCTTTCACAAAATCTTTTCACCTCTTTTCATGAAATTATGAAAGCCATTGCAGTCCGAGTTTCAAGACTCTCCAAGAGCAATAAAAATCCACCTAAGGTGACACCTCTTATTATCTAACTTATTCTTTGTAAGTTTAATACTGTTTATAATCCTCACTGGTTGAAATGTTTTGACTTTCATGATAAAGCGCAGCAATACATTCTAATATTTGCTACAATCTTTAATTTTTGACATATTCGTTATTCTAGATGAAAATATCATCCTGATAAATAAATGTTCATTCACGGAACTGCATTTGTCACTCACACTTAACACCAATTTGACTCCAATTGATACCGGTTCGTCTTACCAGTTATCACTAATTAATCCATTAATCACTGCAAAAATCATGAAAATCAATTAGAAACTCGCTGTAATTTACCCTATAATCTTCATACTAATGACCCAATTACTCGGCACAGAAGAGTTATTAATATGGAAAGTAGGATTACAAGCCTTATCGACAATCAATGAGTGTGTAAAACTGTGTATGAAGTTTTCAATGAACATCGGTGTCGTAACTTGCTGCGATGAAACTGGAGCTCATTTTGCGTCGCCTACTAATTCCCTTGTAATGTCACTGGATGTTGGACAACTTCCTCCATCAGGCAGTGATGAATAGATGGCTGACAGCCTGTCTATTCTCTCCTCTCACTGTCATCTCTTCAACAGAGATCTCATATTTTCCAGTGTTAATAATCCTTGTTACGACCTCTCTCTCTCTCTCTCTCTCTCTCTCTCTCTCTCTCTCTCTCTCTCTCTCTCTCTCACACACAAAAAGTGGGGTGAACTGCCAGTAGTGCGGAATACGGAGTGTTCAGATACAAAGCATTTATATAGAATTGGACATTTCATTGTCTATTGGTACTCATAATGTAAGTGTTAATTTTATATATAATATTTCGCTTTCAATCATAACATAAATAATAATTTTTCCGAGTCAGCATACTAAATACTTATCACAAGAAAGTAAAATGACCTGCTGGGGTTAAACAGAAAATCTAGGTCTGACTGTCATGCCATCAGGACCGATGCCTCGGGGAAGACAACAGGTATTTAAGGACCACGAAGCCACTTTCTGGTTAGATAAGCAGTAATTTGATTTCCAGAGCTCAAAATCGAACTGTTCCCGGAACTCTTCGTATATATGCACACACACACAGTTATCTAAATCACATTTAACCCAAGGTTTTAATAACACCTCGTAATGAATTTACGATATGTTTAACATTCAAGTGACTGTTCTTTGACGATAAAAAGCCTGGATTGGGATATTAATGTCGTGTTTCGAAATTTGAGATCTAAAGTAAGAAACTATCCATACGATCAATACAATGTAATTTCGAGTTCAATAATCCCACACTCATTTTCATTGAAATAAATCAAGAATGAGAGCCTTGGAGCAGGATAGGAAAAACGAGACTTGCAAACCACTCGGTTTTGATAAAAAGCGAAGAGCTAAAGGTTTCAAGGGCATACGCTTCCCCAGCACATTACTATTCTGCATAACTCTTGAATTCCTGTACCTAATCCCAGTCATGTTTTATGTGTGGTCTTAACCTCGACTTCTGAGAAAAGTTCTTTCTCGATTTAAATTTTTAAAACCACTACGACCACGGGCTAAAATACTTTCATGGAAACAAGAGATGGCGCACTGACAGCCGTAACTGTAATACGTTTTCCTTCAGGGAGTATGATCCTTTTCTTCAAAAAAATAAAAAAAAATTTTTCCATAAAAAACACTGGAGCAAATAAATGCATATCGAGCTATTTAGACACTTATTTACTAGGCTTAAATATATTCGTGATAAACCACACAATAAAGTAATAATCAGTTAATGACAATATATAATCTGTGTAATACTGCGTCCCTGCCAGACTGAATCATTGCTTTCAATAGTCTTAATCACTTCCCTAATTCTGAATATGAACAACATCGCTGCAGTGGGTGGTGCGTTAACTAGGCTGTGTAAATAGAATAACTTTTTACAAGACAGCAGGCTTTACTTCGTGACCTTGCGTCGTTGCTTAACACCAAACAAACAAAAACATATATATATATATATATATATATATATATATATATATATATATATATATATATATATATATATATATATATATATATATATATATATATATATATATATATATATATATATATATATATATATATATATATATATATTACATATATATATTATATATATATATATATATATATATATATATATATATATATATATATATATACTGTATATTATATATACATATATATATATATATTATATATAAACTATATATTATATATATATATATATATATATATATATATATATATATATATATATATATATATATATGTATAATTCTGACTCATCTCGAGGAGCGAACCCCGGTCTTGCAAGTGAGAGTCCAAGGCATTAGCAATTCCTTCAAACAAGTCCTATAAGAAGTTGGAACCTAAATACTACATACCGAGTTTTTTCCCGGGCAGAAGCCTAGCACCTAACATGCCAACGAATTTTACCCAACTTCCCGACCGAGGAGCGAGAGAACTGCTAACATTCCATTCGACTTATCCTCTTCACAGTGAGACATGATGGAAATGAACACATGAGACTCACTTGAAAGACCGGGGTTCGCTCCCGATATGAGTGGAAATTTATTTCCGTGAAACACGTTCTCATTTGTTCATTTCAATCATCTCTCACGGTGATGCGATAAGTTGAATGAAATGTTATCAATTCGTTCGCTGCTCGGTCGGGAAGTTGGGTAAAATTTGCTGGTACGTTGGGCGCTAGGCACCTGCCCGGGAAAAATCTCAGGTAAGCAGAGCGTAAGTTCAAACTTCTTTAATCGCGTGCGACTCTCACTTGAAAAACCAGGGTTCGCTCCCGAAGTGAGTCAGAAATCTATTTCTGTGAAACACGTTCTAATGTGTACATCTCCATACATACATACATACATACATACATACATACATACATACATATGTATATGTGTGAGTATGTGTGTGTGTGATCATTTACACACACATATATATATATATATATATATATATATATATATATATATATATATATATATATATATATATATATATATATATATGTGTGTGTAGTTGCAACTAGAATGACTGGGTTGGTGCACAGCTGGAGCAGAGACAAATTTGTGTCGTTTCACTGACTGCTTAATAGCTTTATGGTTGGAGTGGTGCATGAAGCCAGGGGTTACAAGTCCAATGCTATGGATAAGAAGGTGGCATAGGAGTGGAAAACGGAATGACTGCTGTTTGCATATCATACAATACCGATTAAGAAGAGTGAACACAAACTTCAGAAACTAATGAAAGGGTTTGCATAAGCAAGAAAAGAAAGTTGAGAATAGATGTGAACAAGAGTAAACCTATGTGGTAAACAGGGACCATTAGTATGAAGCAATAAATATAAATGTAGAATGATGAAAAATGGAGGCAGATTCGTATAAACATTTGGGTTTAAATATTCTGAATGATAATAGGATGAGAGATAAGGTGGGTTACAGAATGTGTGAACCAAAGAAGGTAGGAGGATATGCGCGAAAGATTAAGACGAAACCTGGAGTGTCTGAGGAAGCCAAAATTGGAATGTATGAATGAATTGTTGAGCCAAGTCTCCTCTACAAGAGAACGGTGAACGAAATTATATATCTGCGTGCATACGTAAGCGCTCCTCTGAATATCCATTCTGATCCAGGAGCTGCATAAAGCTTGCGCATATACTTAAAGTCAATGGCTGTTATAATTAAAGCAGAAATGACTGGTCCTGCTGAGAAGATGCCTCTTTTGAACAAAAGATAAAACAAGAGAGACAGACAGAAAGACAGACAGACAGAGGGAAAGGAAAGCCTGATAACAATTACCCTCATTAATCTCACACCTTTACTCATCGCTTCCATTCACTACTGATCATTTTGACAGCAATCATTAACGAGAGGACGAGTGATGAGGGATACTTCTGCGAAGATATGCGTCAAATGGATATTTTCCACGAGTGTTTTATTAAAATTAATGTCTAAATTTGTCAATTATTCGTCACAGCATCCGCAAAGATTGTATGCATCGAATTAATCTAAAAATTTATCATATGGATAAAGAAAAAATTTTTATTGCTTCACTGACATAAAAATTATAGGATTAAGGGAAACGAAATCAGTAATATTTAGACAATAAGGTGCTTTATAAAGGGAGAGAGAGAGAGAGAGAGAGAGAGAGAGAGAGAGAGAGAGAGAGAGAGAGAGAGAGAGAGAGAGTAAATGTATAAGAATGAGACACATAACAGCGTAGAGGTTGGATTAACTCAGATCATAACTGTTCTTGACAGTCAACTATGTTATATTGGTTCATGAACATTATTGTAGCTTTTAAATAATCCAGCTTCATCAGTCAGTAATAAATGACCAAAAAAATATATGACCAAAAATAATTCAGCAGAGTGCTGTGACAATACTAATACAATACAAGGCAACGTTATTTGATTCGATTGTGGCAGTGACTGTTGTTTTCTTTGTGAAACAATCCCCTTTTATACACACACACACACATATATATACAGTATATATATATATATATATATATATATATATATATATATATATATATATATATATATATTATATAATATATATATATATATATATATATATATATACATACACACACACACCCAAGGGGAATTATAATTATAAGTGCCTCTGTGACGGCCATGATTCCATCTCCATCCATGGCTTAGTTTAGAAACAAAGATAAACAGTGGCTTGGACTATTCGGCTATCGGCTATCTCTTGATAGCCGGGTGGTCAAAGTCACTGTCTAAGATGTTTTCAAACCGGACCATGGGTCGAATTTTGGCCAGCGCAGAAATACTTATCAATTACAGTTCCTTTGCGTTGTAAGTTATTCCCAAGGCCCAGTAAATATGATATTAAATGATAATCGTGGCTTAGAATTTATGAATGTAAAAAAAGTCATACCAGTATAAGTGACAGAGAATGATGAATGATAAGATCTCGACGAGAAATCTGATGCCAACCAGACAAAAAGACAGTCATTTGAGGAGTAATTGAAGATGTGGGTGTGCTTTTTCAGCTATGAAAATCATTAGCAACTCAACAACTGCAAATTTATGTGACTTCTTAAGGGAAACTGGCCTCCACATTCTATAATTCAAAGTTTAACTGATATTCATGGGCATCCATGTGTAATGCAGTAATGTATATTTACACAAAGTTCATGTGTGTGTGTGTGTTTCTGAATACATGATAAATATGCATAAAGTTAAGCCTGAACTCTATATTTATTCATATTTAACGTTTGTGAATTTAACAAATGCCACGGTCTATGTGAAAAGAACTCATAAATAGCTGTTTCAAACGTACCAATCGGCTGTCATGATGGAGGTGGGATGATATCGACTCTTAGTTATAAAACCTTGAATTCGACAGCGTCGGCATCAACTTATACTTCTCTTGACAGCCGAAATGCTAGCGCCACTGAAAAGTCGCCGTTCCTCAACCATTCGGTGGTTCGAGTTCCCCTGGTGACGGATCGCTTATCACAAACAAATTCCCCTTCGGTGTATGTTACTCCGAGGTTGAGTGAATTTCATATTAAACGACATTTGCAGTTTAATGTTTGCGAATACGAAAAAAATTCACGTTGTATGCGACAAAAAATTCATACATTTTCATATGATAGTTCGTGAGTGTTGCTGCATCCTCTGAACGATATATGGAGGCAAACAATACACATTTATTCTATGCACCTAATTTCATATCAAAAGATGATTCCCAGTGCGCTTTCAGCAATGTCTGTTAACATTATGAGGTGGTGCAACAAAATCAGAGACCTCACTTATCGTCAATCAGTAAATAACGCCCCATGAAGTCCATAAGATAATTGCAAGATGACCTCGTTCACTTGGCTCCCTGACAAATACAACTTATTAATACTGATACACTGTATTATTCTTGTCGTAAACTATAAATAAATTAAGAAGAACCATCTTATCTATAATTTATTATCTCTCAAGAAAATAATGACTGTTAACGCTATACAAACTAATAACTGATTAGTAGCTTATAACTGTGCCAAGCAAAGCTGGAATATATGTTAAATCAGTACCCAATACAAAAAGCGGGACAGAGCCGTTGTAAACCTGACAGTTTAATCGTGGTACAATATCTGCGAAATGAGAGTCTGGATTAAATAAAGCATAATCTATACATTTTTCATGACAATTAAAGACAGACAACATGGTGGCAGATTTTAAAATAAAGAGGCGTTGAGTGCTTCCATTTCCAGATTTCAAACTAAGGATGTTCGACCAGGCACCAATCAACAATATTTTTTTTTTTTTGGGGTTGGGGGAAATATTTGTACAAGACTGGTCGGTTTTAACAGAGAGATGAAAGGATCAGCTGAAACTTTACTGTTCTTATTACAAAATTGTACATAAAAACCTGCCCAAAATGACTGATGGAATGAATGCTACCTCTAACATGCCAGTTCGATCTCTGCAACCCATTTCCAAGAAAGAGAGAAGGAAAGGAAAAGCTTCTGAAAGAAAACTGGTAGCCTTTGTCAGCTTTCGAACAATAGAAATGCTGGAAATCAATTGAAAACGAAATTGCCACTCCAATTTAGTATTCCAGGTGGCAATATTCACTGCAGCTTAAAGGTTCCACGGGAATTTTCCTTTTCATTAAAACGCCAACTGGTATTTTCACTACAGTGTGATATTTTCCCATTAAAATCTTGCCACGTATAAATATTAAATAGAATGTCAGTTACAATTACATTTCCATTCTATTTAACAACATAGCATTTGTGTTATCATCAGAATTCCATCGTATAGTGACTTCAATAATGGTTAAATCAACCGTTCCAGTCTTACTACCATTATTTTTCAGCTTCACCAATTAAATACTACAAAGTAATTATGCTGCATTGAATTTTTATGGCACACTTACAGTTTACCTTAGTTTCAATTTAGCAATGACACAAAGATAATAGGACACACTGGAAATTATTTTTATATATTCTGTAATTTAAGACCTATTTTCTTTATATATATATATATATATATATATATATATATATATATATATATATATATATATATATAAAGAAAATAGGTCTTAAATTACAGAATATATAAAAATAATTTCCAGTGTGTCCTATTATTCAGGAGTTCACATTTTCTTCGAAAGAAACTAAGCAGTTGAAATGTCGGAAGATAAGCGCGATCACTGACTTTGATCCAGTACCAACCTAATGCATGGAAACAATAGTTGTCAGAAACTGGAAAATGCAAAGAAACCCAAAAAATGGAAAAAAAGCTTATATTAAACAAAAAAAAATGTATGTGTAATATACCTACTACGATTTTATAACTTAGCTGTACTCAGGAGGGGCCCAAGGATCCGCAGAAATCGTTGATGACATAAACTGGCTCAAATATGAAATGGTACGGAACTGAACAAATAAGAAACAAAGGCAAGGTAACTCTAGCGATTTAACTATAAAATCATATTTTCCTCAAGGGACCCTCCCTATTCCTCAAAAACTGTTTATGATCAAAACTGACCTAAAAAAAAAAACTCAAAAATGAAAGCGACGAGTCGGAAACAATGAGATTTCATAATGTCTTAGTTAAATTATGAAGTCAAATTTTTCTCGGAGGACCCTTCCCGTTCCACTAATACCATTCATGCCAAAAACTGACTTACAAAAGCAAAAGTCAGAAATAGGCCATCAACTTCTATTCTCATGGGGGATTATATATTAAAAAGTTTCCTCCCCCAGAAACTGATGAGGCTTGGGGCTTCATTAAGTGAGACCCTGCCGCCAGGGGTTCCAAACTTTAGCTAATCAATAGGCCTTATGGAGAACGAAAAGTCGGAAGGAAATTATAATGGCGTCCCTTATGCAAACCTGTAAGACATTCGGGCTTTCGTTTTTCTGTTGACTTGCAGGTTTGCTTTGCGATCAGCGAGACAGAGTGAACGACACATTGACGGACAAGAAAACAGACAGGGAAAACCATACTACACCCACGCTCACCCGACTCATATGCAATCTAATCGATTATCTGTGAGACAATCGATTCATCTACACGTTTTAAGATGTACTTACACAAATACACTCAGGTGTTATATATATATATATATATATATATATATATATATATATATATATATATATGGAATCAATAATAAACAAATAAAAAATGAGCCGAAGTTTCTTCGGTGCAATCGAGTTTTCTGTACAGCCTATAATGCTGTATGAAACTCTCTGCCACGGCCCATGAAACTCTCAGCCGCGGCCAATGAAAATTTCAGCCACGGCTCGGTGTTGGCCTGTGTTGTTGGAACCTATAGCAGTGCCAGACGCACGATCACCGCTAACTTTAACCTTAAATAAAATAAAAATTACTGAGACTAGAGGTCTGCAATTTGGTATGTTTGATGATTGGAGGGTGAATGATCAACATATCAATTTGCAGCCCCCTAGCCTCAGTAGTTTCTAAGTTCTGAGGGCGGACAGAAAAAGTGCGGAAGGACAGGCAAAGAGTCATCTCAGTAGTTTTCTTTCACAGAATACTAAAAATTTATGATATAAAAAAAAGCATTTTATTCCCTGGAATAACTGCAGAGATGAATTTAGCACAAAAAGAAATGTCACCTAGTATAAAAATTAAACTGTTTTGGTGAATATGGAATGAGGAAACAGTGCTGAATTATTGGAAGTTGGGAATCATATCAAAGGAATCAAAGAATGGTGACTTGATAGAGTGTGGTAACTATAGACGCATTGCTCTTACGTCGGCAGTAATGAAACTTTACAATACGCATATCCTCCATTGGCTGAAGAAAGAAATGGATAAATACAGAATGGTTTTATAAAACGCATAAGTTTCGCAAATCAAATA
Organism: Macrobrachium rosenbergii; assembly: GCF_040412425.1. Classification (NCBI taxonomy): domain Eukaryota; kingdom Metazoa; phylum Arthropoda; class Malacostraca; order Decapoda; family Palaemonidae; genus Macrobrachium; species Macrobrachium rosenbergii. The sequence goes on along the minus strand of NC_089749.1, from coordinate 35,736,933 downwards.
TTTGTGGTACAGCATATTATATAGCTGTATATGAAATAAAAAAAAAAACTTTTCGATGGCTACTGTCTACGCGAAGGCGTTTGACACGAGCACACAGGCCAATAATTTAGGTGTTAAAGTCACTATGGGTATCTCGTTAAATCTGTAGTTAATTGAAATTGCCTATGAAGGACGTTGATGTTAAGATAATGTTATTGTGACGGGGGGTCTTGTCAAGTGAACTTTGCGGTAACTAGTGGAGTGCTTCCAGGAAATGTTACTTCACAGCTGCAATTTGTCCCTTTCTTATTGATTCTGTATTGTTAAAAGTGGCCGGAGTTGAAAGAGAAGGTTTAGACCGGAGTAAGGAAAGAACCTTTGAATTAGCAGATGATGCTATTTCCGTCAGAACACCGTATGATTTACTAAACTTCACAGAATGCATCATATATCTACAGAGACGTAGTAGCTCAAAAGAGATCTAAGTAACACAAAAGTAATGAGGACAGCCTATGCAGAAAGGGATGAAGTAACGTTATATAATGATAGGAGCAATGAGGTTGAATCTTTCAAATATTTAGGAACAATGATATCCAATACAGGTCCTTTTGAGTTCAAATTAGTGAAACACTAAGAAAATTAAAATAAAACACTGGCAAGCTGAATAATATTCAAAAATCAATTAGATTGGAATTACATACGAAAGTAAGATCATACATAAGTCTAGTACATTTTACTATTGGACCCGGTTCATGATATAACAATTAAACTATATCTAAAAGATTTTGTCTATTTCAGTAGCAAGCTTTGCGAAGAATCTTAGGAGCCAGATGGCAGACAGGATAGAGTTAGCAATGATACCATAAGGGACATAAAAGACGTTCCATAGGCAGAGGGGATAGGGATAAATGGGAGATGGATGCGGCTTGGTCATGTCCTTCACACAACCCATGGGAGAATAGTGTGACAGCTGGGCTTCTGTGGGCACCAAAAGAGTTGGAAGGTTTGGGTCTTCCAACCCTTCTGGTGCCCAAACGTACAAGAGGGAAAGCTGTGAGAGCTCAGTCGGGAGATTTGCGAAAGACAGAGAGAAATATCAGTGGTCCTTTACGTACCGCAGCGTTGGTTGTTTATATAACACAAACACGCACGTACACACACGCACACACACACGGCCGTAATTACCACATACTTATCTCAGCAGCTGAATCAATCGTTCTCTGTCAACGCATGCAAGAACTGTACACTGCCGTTCAAATAGACTTTTTATTTTTCATTGTCTTATTTCAGAGTTATTTTTACTTACATCTTTCATCGTTATCTCCACTGTATCCTACACGAACAGGAGACAAACTATAGCCTAGAGTGAAGTCCGAAAGAACGAACAAAGTTTTTTTTTGACATATGTACACATATACACATACACATACATATATGTGTGTGCATGTCAAAAAAAATTCTATGGAGAGGATTATCTCGTTGAGGCCCTCTCTCCCTTTCTATATTATATGATGACACACATTTCAAGGAGAGAGAGAGAGAGAGAGAGAGAGAGAGAGAGAGAGAGAGAGAGAGAGAGAGAGAGAGAGAGAGATTTAAAGGATAAAATTAAACGAACTACAGATTTAATTAACCATGGCTGTTGCGGTGAGTTAATACTATTAATTCAATCAATTATCACGTCTAACATTCGTGTATGCAGGCACATAACTGCACTTAACTATTCAAACGCTGTAGCGGACGGAAGACTGAACTTCAGCTTTGAAATAGGATTTGAACTCGTGTCTTCAGAGTTGCACCCACACAGCTTTACCAACACCACTAAGGGAGAAAAGTGCGCGCTCTCTCTCAACTCAGAAGACACGAATTCAAATCCTGCTTGAGAGCTGACGTTCAGTGCTCTCATTTAATAGTCAGTTACAGAGTTCACATTTATCCGGAACAAAAGTGATTATGAATTAATCTACTCACGCAATCAAGAAGCTTTAACGTAACCTGAAATCCACATCGTCAGCAACATGAACATTTGTGTAAATAAGCAAGTCTCTAGTCTCTTTACTTACCATAATGGGCATATGTACAGCAACACAGATATTCCTTAATATTTTTTGTCCCTATTTATTGAACCAACTAGTATAAAACTGTCAACACTCTATCACTTTAGAACATGAATGTGCCGAAAGTAACTTCAAAATTCTGACACACCGAAAATGCTGCAAATATTAAATTCTACACTTATAAAGTTAATAAAAACTATATTCTTATGGAGTAATTAGATCAAGAGAGAGAGAGAGAGAGAGAGAGAGAGAGAGAGAGAGAGAGAGAGAGAGAGAGAGAGAGAGAGAGATACTTAAGCTACTACCGCAAATTTGTGATACAACAATACGTGAAATGAATATGGCGTAGAGCTTAAAATATTTCAACACTAACAATATTAAAACTATACCTGTTCAGTTTAATAACGATGTTGCTGTTAAAGAACAATCGTGTTTGTGACAGAGAGAGAGAGAGAGAGAGAGAGAGAGAGAGAGAGAGAGAGAGAGAGAGAGAGAGAGAGAGAGAGAAGCTTACTGCTGTATCATAAACCAGTTAAAAATGATACGATGAAACCAAACCGGTTACGTAATTCCCACTTAAACCACTCAGATAAATACTCAACTAAAGAAATATTATACAAAAGATATATATTACAAGATTAGCTACTGATGCAGTTTACTTCTGTAACGTATGTAAAAAAAATAATTCAACTTAAAAATAATACTTATTTGAGTTTCACTGTAAGACAATTCTGCATGTTTGAAGAACTTGCTTGAGCAAAAACATGTTAAGGTACAAATTCCTCGTAAAAGCTTTCATAAGAAAAATCTGCCTCTTCAAACGCTGTTTCATTATATCCATACTTACATTCACCCTTTTGTACTCTCTACGTATGAAAATGCATTAAAATGCCATCTAATTTACTTTATTAGTTATTAAAAGGACGTAAACTATAATGAACAAAAATATATCTATTTTGTTTTTCGTGCTCATTATGAAACACTACAGAGTGATGATAACAAGTAATTTCGGTTCCCTCTGCGACCCTGTCACAACGGCCAAGCTGCCCCCCGCCCCTCGGTTACACCGAATGCCCTAAAGAGCAGCCTCTTCATGAACACGAAAGGCTGAGCCCTTAACTACCCAATGTTAACAACGGAGAGGAGCATCTTCAGTACGGCGGCTGCCGAGGCATTTTCAAGACCTCGTACTCTCTATAAATTTGGCAATAAAATCTCAGTGCCAATTTGCTTTAACTGTCAGAAACCCCTTCCTACTGCTTCGCTTTAAGTACACGCTTCTTTACAGCACTTTAAGGTCTCAGTCACGCTTTCATTTCGTACATTATGATCATGGAGTCGTCTTTTCTTTCTTTCTTTCTTTTTTTAGTTCCATTTTTAGGAAATTGACTCTCTTTCCCGAACAGTTCAAAGCGTCGAAAGCACTACTGCCCAAGGGCTGGAAGAGCCAGAGGTCCAGTAATTTTGTGAAAAAGCTACTAATGCTTGTATTTTAGTAGCGTCACCCTGTTGTAATGGCAGTTCAGCACGCATAAAAGACATGCTTCCCCAGCAGCACCAGTTTCACCATTTCTTGATGCCTTTACAGCCCACAAAAATCGATGGACACGTCACAGCTACGTCAAGAATATCGGTACATCTAATTAAATGTACCCTTTATAGGAGATAGCTGGAATCAAAACTGAAATGTTCCTATCGATAAGAATATTCACTTGATTTAAAGAAAAATTAGAAATTTGTTAGCGAACCTCATACAGAGAGAGAGAGAGAGAGAGAGAGAGAGAGAGAGAGAGAGAGAGAGAGAGAGAGAGAAGGGGGGTGTCGTAGAAGTATACTTTACCTTCAAAACTGTCCAAGAGATCTAAGAATCGTAAGACACATTCCATTATACGGTAGGTAACGAACATCACACATACCCATTACACTTACATTACATACACATACATACATACATACATACATATATATATACATACTATATATATATATATATATATATATATATATATATAAAGCTGAAGCCACGGGAAGAGCTTGAAAAGAAACGACAGTGCCTAGCACTTTCGAGTAATTAACGCATCTTCGGAGCCCAAAGTGCCATAATGTGCCCCGAAGACTTGTTAATTACACGTAAGTACTTGGTACTCAGTTATTTCTTTTCAAGCTTTTCCTGTAGCTTCAACAGATCAACAAATCACGTGTGTATTATTGTGATTTTTTAGTATAAATATTTATATGTATGTGAGTGTGTGTGTGTGATTTCCATTACTTATCGATCGCCATAATCTCATGAACAATATTGCACTCCGAAAAAATTTCCAGTGATAATAAAGGCAAGTTTAAAAAACGGCGGTAATTGATCAATTAAAAAGTTAATCAACTAATTAACTGAATAAACCTAGGCAGTTCGAGTGACGACTTCGCAAACCTTTAGAAATTAAATTAGGGAGGGAAATAAGTTAGAAGTTTCAGCGAGAGAGCTAAAGATGAATTAACTTGAGGACTAATATCTTCATACCTAATGTTGTAAACAAGTATCATGTAGGGTCATAATATATATATATATATATATATATATATATATATATATATATATATATATATATATATATATATTACTCAAAGTGTGTGTGTTTCTTTTCAAGTCTTCCTGTGTTCAGTATATATATATATATATATATATATATATATATATATATATATATATATATATATATATATATATATATATATATATATGTGTGTGTGTGTGTGTGTGTGTGTATATATGTGTATATATATATATATATATATATATATATATATATATATATATATATATATATATA
>NC_089749.1:35722069-35727069 GCF_040412425.1 Macrobrachium rosenbergii | reverse complement strand
CCTCTCTCTCTGTTCCCATTGGCATCAGATCAATAAGATAACTAGGTTGCCCTTTCCATCAGCCTCTGCCGTAAAAAACAATGTGTGTCTGTGTCTGAGTGTAGGGGGTGTGAAAAAGGGTGGGTGGAGGATTGGGAAACGTGTGTTTGAACAAAACTCTGTAGGGTCCCAGGATCTTAGTAGTTCCCTGAACTTACTGTGCCTTCTGTGACATAGGAAGTTCAGCCAAATAAACGTGGCAGCAATTGTCCTACGTCATAAATCAATTAACTCTGTGGTCGAGAAGTGCAACCCTCTCCAAACAATTTAAAGTTATCTGGAACCTCATTTATTTTTTACACAAATTTGTAATACAGATCTTGATATGCCAGGATGGTATCGATAGCATTGTGTTAAAAATGAATATGCTTCTAATTCTTTATTAAGTTTCTATATGAAATATAAGTTTTTGTGATATATTAATGAGGCCTACCAAGCGATTGAAATGGTGTATGGAAGCAGGGTAGGGGCGAAGTCAAGCTCAGAGTAGGAGGATTTAATCTCCGGAAGCACTGAGCCTCTGACACAATTCAGAACTTCGAAGTCATTCGGATTCTAAGCTATCAATTAAACAACCACTTGCCGCCTGTTCAGAAAGTGAACTAACAGCGAAGCTGCATTAGAATTTATGGGCTTTGAGCAAACTGCGCGACATATGGCTCCAACGAAATGAGAACTTTCAGGTTACGCAGTGCACAGTGATGTCGAGCTGAAACAAAGGCGTGCATATAATGACCTGCTAATATAACCGCAGTAATGGCATTGTATCCAAAACGAGCGGACCTTCGCCAATGGAGAATAATAATTCGTAATACAGATAGTTAAGGAAGTAAGTAAAACAGTAGTAGCACTCAAGTGATGGTAAGAATACTTCACAGCACAAAGGATGCAGTGTCGGTGTGACATGTAAGTCAAATGACTTCTGTGACTTCGTGCTCTGGAATAGCACTTAATTCCTGCCACAAAAACCGAAGTTTCTAGAGAATGCCAATTCTTAAAATATATTACCTGAAATGACCGAGCAAGTTCATAATTCGTAACCATGCCGTCAGCATAATTTCTTATAAAATCAATACTTCCCGGTATCATACAGTTACTAAATTACTCACAAAATCTGCAGTTCCCGAGTTCATCACATCACAGCGAACCGGGGCAGGAACTATTGCCGCAGTGAACCATAATTACAGTAGGAAGTATAACTAACACCTACTGCCCAGTGTTGAGGGTATATCAATCATAAAAACCCTAGAGATTTTAGCATCAGTTCTGTCTTCACCTAATCTAGCTATATTAACTCATATGTTTACTTTTAAATTTACCGAATGAATTATGTCAGAAAAACTTTTAGATACATGATTTCAAAACTTTGTCTATATTTCAGCTATTGAGGAAAGAGTTACCTAGTAAGTTTCTTCCACTGTATTCTCTTCATAGGACAGTTCAAATCAGTAATATCTATTAAACTGTAGAGATAAACTATCCTGTTCAAATGAAAAATCACTAAAGTAACCCTATATTAACCTAAAGTGTTAGAACTTCAATCCTGAAAATTAACAGCGTTAGGTTTTATAAACTATAAGAATTTAAGATGTGATTCGAATGCAGATTTTTAAACAACTGAGTTCATGTTTTAAAATGTATCCCATTCTAATTCAATTAAAAATGTGGGTAGCTTAAATAGCCAATCATTCAGCTTTCAAAAATCGATATTCTAAAATAATAGCCTTCTAGTAAAGATGGCAATTGATACGTGATCTATACACAGAGTACAGTTATGTTACTATTAAACGATTAATGAGAGAGAGAGAGAAAGAGAGAGAGAGAGAGAGAGATTGAAGCGTTACATCATCACGAAAGAACGCTAAAGTAGCTGAAGTAATCAGTATGATAAGTGCATATTAATTTCTAAGAGGTCTTAGCCATCATCGAGAGCAAAGAGAGAGAAAGAGGGGTTTGGGAAGAAAGAAGAAGTCCATACACTGACGCATCCGGGTAAGGACACACTCCTAAATCCTTTGATCTCAGGAGGCTGTAACTTCAAGAAGATCCTTCAAGCAGAAAGTATCTTCATACTTGAAAGTTTCTACTTCAGTATGAAGCTTAGCATATACTTTAAAGTGAAAGAGGCGAAAAAAGATTATGAAATACCCTTTTCATATTCTATTTTCTTAAAAGAAAGAACTTCCTTTCCTCTGAAAGTTCTTCATGATTCTGTAATTGTCCAAAGAGACGTTGTTGTTAGTTTCAGAAAGAAAACTTTTTCTATGTAGTGAAGGTTAAGTCAGCAATCTGCACCACTTAGGGAAGAAAATACGTACTTTTTCTTTTTCACATAATCTGATATAATTTCTTCTCCAAATTTTAGCATGAATGAAATACTATAATATTTGATAGTCGTTTATTTACTTCTAGTCGAATGTCATTGGATTTTATTCAACACCCAGCTCATTTTGGGTAGTGTAAACATCAAGTTTGTGGCCGCTCGCATGCGATTATGGTTAACTGGTTACATGTTAAGTTTTTCTCTACACAAGTCATTTTCAAGCCATCACTGTGGAACTTCTTAGTAACTGATGATGGTTTATGAACCCAAAACAGTTTCTTGATCTTGAACAAATAACTACCAAGATGACGAAAGTTCTCCCCTGAGTGACATACTAAAACCAAGTAAGAATTATTTTAGCACACTTTATCACATAAATGTACGTGCGGGTGAGTTTGTGCGGATGTAAAAGTCACTGTATAGAGTTTAGCTTTAACACACAGACATTTTGCTATATTATAGGTGCCATATGAAAGATGTAAACTGACACCCGGATGCCATAATAGAGTTAACTATTTGAGCCTGAGTTGTCTATTAATGCAACAAGGTACAGGTTGTACAACTAATGTATATTTATTTATATGACTTGATAGTCATATTTCAGTTCTGTACTCTATATTACTTAAATGACTATTGTGTTTCTGATTCTTTGAGTTGCGATGATTGTTGCTTATGTTTTGTTGCTGCCACCGCTTTACCCTTTAGGATATTACACGGTTCTTCGTTGGACGGGTCGATATCGTACTCGGCTAGCACTCTGCTGAGCCCACGTTCGACTCTCCGACCGGCCAATGAAGAATTAGAGTAATTTATTTCTGGTGATAGAAATTCATTTCTCGGTATAATGTGGCTCGGATTCCACAATAAGCTGTAGGTCCCGTTGCTAAGTAACCAATTGGTTCTTAGCCACGTAAAATAAATCTAATCCTTCGGGCCAGCCCTAGGAGAGCTGTTAATCAGCTCAGTGGTCTGGTTAAACTAAGGTATACTTACTTACTTAGGATATTACAAGAGGGAATAGTGACGAAGATCTGAGAAATTCCACCATTTCTGACTTCGCGGTGTTCTTCTTTCATCAATCCCTACTCCCCATCTCATCCAAGAGCACAATTGACACTAACGACCTATTCTCTCCGGAGTGGTTACGGAGGAAATTTCTGAGGTATCTATCTCTGTCTCCCTTTCATTATTACCCCATCTACAATTGAAACTTCCATGGGTTCCCTTATTAACTTTACTGACTTCATCCGTCAGTCTGACCCCTAACATTCTCTTCTCAACTTTATTCTCAAATCGACAAAATCTTTTGACTATACAGTACTTGCGCTGTCACACTACTGATTTACAGATCTTATTCAAACAACCCATTATTTTATTATTTTGTCTTTTTGGGTTTTTCACTAAATTCCAGCCCATGGGTCCTGTATTGGAAATCACCGTTCCTAAATATTTGAAAGACTCAACATCTTTAATCTTAGCCTACTTCATCCCTTTGTCCCTCCTCTGTCCTCATTACTGATATTTACTTACATTTAACTTGAGTCATATGATCCTATTAAGCAAGCTTTATAAACTCTGTGGCGTTTTGGTGATTAAAACAGCATCATCAGCGTATGCCAAGTCTGTCTAGCTTCTATCGTTATTCCAGTGCAAACCTTCATTTTCATCTCCAACTACTTTTTCATTATGAAATCTGCGAAAAGCGTACGCAGCAAAGGCAGAATTACATTCCCTGTTATCCCCCCCCCCACACTATCTAATGTAAATTCAATTGACAAGACTTCATGGATGTTTCTTTTAGCTTTACATATTTAATGCAAAACCTTACATAATTCATCTGTGAACGCTGTCAAATGCCTCATTGTAATGAACAAGAGCCATCAGAAAGAGGGTTTTGTATTTCAAACACCACTGCACTCAATAATTCAACACAAATATTTGATCTATGCAGCTCTTGTCTTTTCTGAAACTAGCTTGTTGGGCTCGAAGCATTATGCCTTTCTTCGCTACCTTAGCTACGAGTTCTAATTCCCAGTCCTCAGACTTTGTTTCCTCGTTCCTACTCTTTAAAAACAGTCTAATTTGTATATAAGGCTTCATTTCATTCTAAGTTGAATAATCTCTGCACCTTCATGTCTCCTTAAGTTGCTTGTATATCACTTAAATTATCCCCCGAGTACCTCACAACATTTTCCGTAAAGCATTGTTGTCTTCCTTCTTATGGTGTGACCGACCCATTTCTCGTTTTGACAGGTAATTTCCTATTTTTAATTTCTTTTTCTTTCCATAAATAATTTTGTGAGCTACTCCAACACTAATGCTGCTCCCAGATTACGTGGCTTTGTCGCCATCATATGGCTCTTTTCTCAGATGGTCTCTTTCATCTCTTATTGTACATCGTGTAACTATATTCTGCATACCTGATTGCTTAGCAAGTTCTTTGCATTTTTCATCTTCTCCCTCAAATTTTTCTAAAAGTATCGTTTTCTTTTTTTTATTCTTTTTTGTACCGCAGGTCTCATCCGATATCTATAGCTTCCGTCTCGTTACCACGTAACCTAGTGGTTCTCTTCCAGAAGTTTAATATAAAATACTGATGTTAATCCAGTCCGCATTACACCTCCTCCGATAGGGTTTT
>NC_089749.1:35702069-35717069 GCF_040412425.1 Macrobrachium rosenbergii | reverse complement strand
CCCGCAATTCCAGTCACGTTAATTGGCCCGACACTGAGCGAGAAAGTGTTCGAACCGACGTTCCCGACACTCTACATTTCACACCAGCCCAATCCCATGGCTGGGCAAGGAGGTTGAATGGGTGATGCCCTATTCCCAGACTAGTGAAGCCGACCCGGTCAGCGCGTGTACGGCAAAAAGCTCACTCACCTTACCCGCTGCGTGACCTACCAAGAAAACGGTAGCTCAGTTCAGCTTGAATATCTGTTTCGGAAGGACATAAACTCTCATTTTATTGCTTTAAAGGATGCCTAGTTCGTGTGCTGCATATGCAGTCAAATACTTGGCAAAACCTTATATCCATTGGTTACATTTCATCGGTAAGTGTTGTGTAGGCTATTAACTAACGCACATTTTTTTTAAATCATGGAGACAGAGAACCAGCACATGAATAATTAGACAAACCCTATGTGAAAATTTACTTTTCATCTTTTTTTCACACTCATTATAAAGACAGCGAAGACAACATGTAATTTGTACTGGAAAACAAGCAGCACACGTTTTCATTTAATAACTGACGTTAGTGATAATTATGTTTATCTACCGCGTTTACTTGTGACACACTGGCCCTGTACCTTGCAATATTTGGATATATTATAGTAGCATCTAGATTCTCACTTTCAGTTTACACATTCTTGATTCTCACTTTCAGTTTACACATTCTTATTATATTTTGTAAAAAGATGCAGGAGCAACGATGAAGTAGTCTTATTATGGGATATCATATACATTCAAAACCTTATCTTTGTAAGCGAGTGAACACACACACACACACACACGCACAATTGTGCAAATTAAGTTTTTTTATGTTTTGGCTTGAAGTTTTCCAAAAGACGAGGATCTCAGAAAAAATTGGTTCGAGCGACACGACGTGAAACCTTTCTCCAAACAAGCATTCCCGTTTGTGTTCGAAGCTTTTCAAGGAAGAAGATTTTGATCGGTTGCTCTCCAAGGTTCGATTACGCATTGGGACTATATCAAGCATATTTGAGTCTTTTCCTGATCATCTCAAGATAAAAGAAACGCCTAGAAGAAACCCAGCGAAAGAGCGCCAGTTAGGGGATCATGTGCCTTCACCTGGCTGTGCAAATGAAAATTCAATAAATGTAACTGAGGCAGTGCTCAAGCTCAGGTATGCTCATTAAGAAAAAGATAAAACTATTGCAGCAATCTAAACATCGTCTTGTCAAAAAGAATAGTGATTTGAATAATGTTTTATGTGAATTAAGGAGGAAATCTTTCATGTGCGCCACTAGTTTGGACGTATTAGAGAAGTGTGCTGGTGGTGTGCCAGATCTTTTAAAGAGGCAATTTGCAAAGAACAGAAATCTTCCATCCGGGGATAAGTATTCCCTAGAACTGACAAGTTTTGCCCTCACCCTTCACTTTTATTCTCCGCATGCATAACGTTATATTAGAAAAATGTTTGATACGTGTTTACCGCACCCTACAACAATTTCGAAGTGATATCAACAAGCAGATGGCCAACAAGGACTCACGAATCTCTCTTTTTCAGCATTAAAGCTGAAAGCTGATGCAGCATTGGAAACGGGCAAACCTCTAATTTGTTCTTTAATCATGGATGAAATGGCAATCAAACGGCAGGTAAAATGGGATGGGAAAAATTATTATGGGTTTGTTGATATGGGGATAGAATTAGATAATGATATCATTCCTTTAGCTAGAGAGGCTCTTGTATTTATGGTAGTTGCAGTAAGTGGTAGCTAGAAATTGCAGGTTCTCAAGAACAAGTAAATTTGATTCAGCAATAATGTTTAAGCAGGCTTCATTCAGCTGGGGATACTATGATATCATTGACATTTGATGGTCTGTTGAGCAATGCTGCAATGATAAAACAATTGGGATGCTGTTTAGACCATGATAATTCAAAAACTGCATTCCCACATCCAATAACTCAGCAACCAGTCTGCATCTTCTCTGATCCCTGTCATATGTTGAAGCTGGTAAGAAACTCGTTTGGTGACAGGAAACATTTTATCGATGGAGAAAACAACCCAATTAAATGGATTTATAAAGAAAGATTGCACAATATGCAGGATGATGAAGGTTTGCATCTAGAGAACAAACTTAGATATGCACATATAGATTGATCAAAGAAAAAAATGAATGTTAAACTAGCAGCTCAACTGCTCAGTGAGTCAGTTTCAAAATCCCTGCAATTTTTTTCTTTATAATGACCGCAGAGAATTTCGAGGATGCGAGGCAACAATTAAGTTCATCGCAATTTTCAGCCATCTATTTGACAACATGAATGAGAGAAATTTATGCTCTTTTGGCTTTAAAAAGATATTTCAGAAAAAATTAAGAACTGATTAAAGATTTATTGTTAATATAGAATTTTAATTACCTTATGATAAAAATTTAATAAGAAAGCAAGTGTTTTTAAAGGTAAGGCTGAGACGGACAAAACATTTGGTCCTTTCTGCCTTAAACGGAGGGTGTGTCCGAGCGTCCCACTGGCTTCACGGATTAGTATGGGGGAACCGACCTGTGACATCTCCACCCGATTCAACCTCATTGTGGCAGGGTCTTTGCTGAGACCCACAGTAAATAAAGTACCCTGGAGTGCGTGGGTACGGGTTTGAAACCTACGCGAAAATATTCCTTGGGTCAAATGAGGGCCGTGAGCAAAATTTCGTCTAGTTCGGTCAAGCGGTTCGGATTTCTATAAAGCACAAGTTTACATAAAAGTTCAGCTGTATTCATAATATAATATATAAGCGTCTAAACCAAATATATATATATGAGAGAATTTATATATATATATATATATATATATATATATATATATATATATATATATATATATATATATTATATATATATATATATATATATATATGTATATATATATATATATATATATATATATATATATATATATATATATATATATATATGAATTTTCAGGGTTGGCACTTAGAACATTAATGACAATTTTCATATACAAAAATTAAAAAACAGTAAGTGTCAGGAGAAATAAAAACCAAATTCACCCAGCCTGGGAATAATATAGGCTACTCCGAGAGGAATTTATAAGTGATAAGTGATCCGTGATTAATGATTTTAAAATTAGGATTCTAGCCTGTAAGGACGACAGTTGATGGTGTTGGAGTCGTTTTTCATAAAAACTAATGTACCAACACTAAACACCCAATCGTCGTTGAGGCATAACGTTTGTTTACCTCCACGTTATTGTTCAGTTTGTTTATAGTCACTTTTTATAGGTGTCAAGTTCTTGTTTTAATGTTGTAAATTTTTAAAAAATTTTTACTTTTCCCATTGTATATTTAAGTATTTATTGTCTGTTATATATATATATATATAAATGTGTGTGCCTTTACCTCTTCAACCTGAGATGTTTGTCGGGTCTTATATATTATATATATATATATATATATATATATATATATATATATATATATATATATATATATATATATATTATATATATATATATATATATATATATAGATCTGTAAAATATGTTCTGTTAAAACAGAAATTATCTTATAAAAGAGCCCATAAAAACACACTTTTGGTGTTTTTATATGCTCCTAATATACATACATACATACATACATACATACATACATATATATATATAAATATATATATATATATATATATATATATATATATATATATATATACATATACATACATAGGATTATTTACAAAGCTAGCAATTCACCTACACGGAAAGCAGGTTATATAAATCGGAATTAGAATTGCTACGCATTTTCGTTACTTCTACTACCAAGCAATATTCATTATAATGAATGTTGTGGCACGCCATATACACACACACATAGATATGTGTATATATATACTGTATATGTATATATATATATATATATATATATATATATATATATATATATATATATATATATATATATATATATATATATATATATACATATACATAGCCTAAAAATAGGAACAGTGAAGATGGAATTGCTCATGTAAAAAAAAAAAAAAACAAAGGGAGAATGGAAGAGCCTTATATTTCGGGTAGTCTCTCCACCTCATCACGAACAATGTTATTGCTCGTAAGAGAGATTAGATACTATCCCAAATATAAGGCCCTTTCGTTCTTTATTGCTTCAGTTATATGGGCATATATATATATATATATATATATATATATATATATATATATATATATATATATATATATGTGTGTGTGTGTGTGTGTGTATACGTACATATAATTACAAAAAGGTATGCGAACGTAAAACAACTGTGATATAGTTGTACGTTTGCAACATACAGTAAGCCATAGCAACTTCAAAAGCGAATATTTCTGTATTTGAGAGTTTTGCACTTTGATAAATTTGAAAGCACGAGTGTGTCTGCAACTCCAGAGTTGCGTTTGCATGACTGGGGTTTTAAAGTTCTTCTAATCCCTGCATGTCTGTGCGTGACCGAATATAAGTAAGTGCCCAAGAGAAAATATGAAAGTAACATGCGTGCTCGTCCGTAATAATCGGATCGATTACGTGTACACCCACGCTCTTCCTTGTACCCTCAATTATCAAAATAACTGAGCGTTCCTGAATGAAGAATGGCAAAGACACTCAGAACGTGCAAAGAAAAGGAATAATAATAAGAATTATAATTACGCTGATTATTATACATGAAAATTACCCTGAAGAGAATATAAACAATAATTTCTTTTAATAATAATAATAATAATAATAATAATAATAATAATAATAATAATAATAATAATAATAATGATGGGGACGTGGAGGGAAGTATCATAATAAGGCCTATATATAACATTACTTGTTAAAATAATGTTAATGATAGCGATAACACTTCCGAAGACGATAGCGGGAGAATAGTCGATGTTATTGACTTATACAGATGACTCTGCACTGCATACTGACATTTTATAAATGATCGCTCAAACATAGTACCTCTACAGTATATACGCGCAGGATACTTCAGTATCAATGTACAATCACATTTCAGTAACAATCAGCAATAAATAGTGACGTGTGAAAATTATAAATGCTCTTTTTTCTAGCAAAAGCAAGTATTTATTTCTTACGAATAATCTCCTCGCGTGACCCTGCAGTTATTATGTGTCACAACTTTCCTTAGGGAGAGTTTCACAGTCCTCCATATTCATTAATATTAACATATTCATTAATATCAACATCATCTTGCAAAGTGTATGAAGTATTTAAAGTTAGGCAAGAGTCTAAAATGTTACGAATGACGTCTGAAAACTCAAATCCACTCTCTATTTACAGACATTCTGTTCGCAGAGACACGCAAATGAAATTATAATCGAAAATCTTACATTTAGCTCTGAACATCCATACACGGGGATATAAGAAGTGATGCCTTCATGGACGGCACCTCCAACAATTCAGTGCCTCAAGGAAAAATAGGAAAAATAATATTTGTTAGGAATACTCGAGAATATCTGCAGCGACCACTAAGGTTGAACTGAGAATATCAACACCTTTGTATCATGCTTCGAGAAAAGAATTTCAAACCCCTACGAGAGAACTTGCATTTTTCCCCATGATGCTGAAGTTCTAACATTCTCCTCTGCTTCAACGCGCCGTGACATCACCCTTTTTCTCCAAACATCGTACTACTGCATTTTGACAGCTGCTCTCCTCGATTTCTATCTAGATAGCTGATATGTATTAATAGCGTAGGCTAGATACGGGAGCTGAACCACTGCATTTAAAAATTAAGAACAATTGCTTTAGGTATTTCGTAACACTTAAGACAATCAACCGGAATGCATAAATAATCGCAGAAAATATTCATAAAAACATATTAAAAAAAAGCAACATAATTCATAAAATAAATAAGCAGACAAGTAAATCATCAGTTGAAAGGCTGATATAGCACGAAAACGAATCAACTCCCTGAAAAAAATCCCGAAAAGTCATCACTATCTGAGCCCACAAGGGATTAGCCATGAGAAATTTCCTAACCCTGTGGCGCTCTTATACTATTCATTCATGGAAGCAAAAAAAAAAAAGGCAAGGGTTGAGGTGGGAGTGAGTTGAAGGGATGAAGGAGGGGGAGGGGGTGAGAGGACAGTGGGGAAGGGGGAGGGGAAAGCTGGACCCTAGGCAATCTCATATCCTATTGACATGTTGCAGCAGAAATGGCGGCTACCTCATCATCCTGTTGCACTGCAATGCGTCCTAATATGTCCTTGCTAATATTCTCCTTGCAACCACTAATTCAACTCGGAAGGCGAACCCGCAGCCAGGATGCAATCCCTCCTTCTCTTCTCCTGATTCCTTCTGACTGGGAAGCCTTCAAATATCTAGTTTCTTATCCCCTTCCTTCGCCTTCCTGTCCTCAATCTATTTCTCCGGCATAGTCTTTCTATTTCCTGATTTTTCTCCTTTCCTTTTATTTCCCCTGGACTCAGTCCGATCCAGAAACCCGGAAATACTTTTTATGAAAACCCAATTTGTTTGATCCCTTTTCTCTTTCTACGTCTTTCTCTTCGTTATTCTTCATCAACGTAATGCAATACATCTGCTTTATTCCCAGTCAGTCTGTTCCCTTTCTTTCATTAATTTATCGGCAGAACAAATTCATGTTACAAAAGCAAGGGTAACTGAAGACGAAACTAAAGCATTGTTCATTTTCAATTAAATAGTCTTCTAATATTCTCTATTTTCATTACCCTTATCTCATTTCATTTTTCACATCAACATTTCAACTGCTAATTTTGATCGTCTTCTTTCCTTTCCTCTTTTTCTTATTACGCTCTCCTCGTCTGCCAATTCGCGATGAAAGAAAAATAATTACCTATCACTAAAGACCGATACAAACTTTCCTCGTCACCTAATCTCTCTCTCTCCCTCTCTCTCTCATAGATGAATAGGTACAGTTATATAAAAAGATAAATGAATAAGAGATACCGAGAACCAAGGAAAAGCAATATACACTAGACTGAACGACTACTAAAACTATAACGTAAAAACCACTGAAAGCTGTAACACACGCACACGCACGCACGCGCACACACAAACACACACACACACACACACACACACACACACATATATATATATATATATATATATATATATATATATATATATATATATATATATATATATATCTCACATTACGTTACCACAGGTGAAAAACAAGAGACGGGGTGTAGGTCCTGACCGGTTTCGACTTTATTTTCAAGCCATTGACGAAGGACTGATACAGACTATTAACAATCACAAATATATATACTACAGGAACAGTACTGACGAACATACACAACCGTTAGAGACTACATATCCACCCACAGGCCGGTGTCAAGGTAGGATTGGCCTTCAAAACTCATTTGGCTAAAAATCACAATATACTCTCAGGGGACAATACTGCTAAACATACCGACCATAGGCGACAACAGATCCACACCTGACCGGTGTCAGGGAGTCGTTCCTGAGAGTATATTGTGATTTTTAGCCAAATGGTGGATATGTAGTCTCTAACGGTTGTGTATGTTCGTCAGTACTGTTCCTGTAGTATATATATTTGTGACTTTTAATACTCTGTATCAGTCCTTCGTCAATGGCTTGAAAATAAAGTCGAAACCGGTCTTATTTTTCACCTGTGGTAATGTGTGATAAATGAATCACGTACAAAAGTGATTATAATCATTATATATATATATATATATATATATATATATATATATATATATATATATATATATATATATATATATATATATATTATACACAGTATATGTGTGTATGTATATGTATATGAATATATAATATATATATATATATATATATATATATATATATATATATATATATATATATATATATATATATATATATATATATATATATATATATATATATATATATATATATATATATACACAACTAGATTGATAGACAGATATTTCACATATATATTTGACAGTTCATGTGAAATTAACCCAAAACGTTAAGAATAAAAAGGAAAAACTCGTTATCTAATATGAGGTCAGAAAGTGCGCGCCCACAGAGGTAAATAAGAGAGCTGGCTCTCAACTACAAAATTACTAAACCAAAGAAATTTCGTCCTTTGACGCTCCCGAACTGTATTTCTTGTCAAGCATATAGTTTTCAAGACTGCTTACACGGCAAAACTGATGTGACGTATCAAGTATCTGCTCATGACAAATTACAAATAACGACTTATACTAACAAGCATTCTAAGAGTATTACCAAAGCAAACGTGCTCCCTAGGACCCGATGGCAGCTAATTTTGGTATGAGGGTTACGGTCATGGCAACGAAGTATTAACCTTGGTGCCGCCTGAAAGGACTTCATCAGCGGGGCATGTAAGCTATATATGAGGCTTCTATTGCTGTTAATTAATTGTCATGGAAAAGGTTAAAGTTGTGTATAAAGTCTAAAGGAATGCAGATCCATAGTTTCACCTTTGGCTAGTAAATAATAATAAAAAAAAAATCCATTCAAGTGCAGATTGAGGGGCACACAGAAGGCTGAGATGGAAGAGTCCTCATTTTGAGCATCTACGCATGTCTACCTTTGTGCCAAGTTTAACTGAATTATCTCGAACCGGGCAGGCGGTGAAAGCAGACTGGTGGACAGACAGACAGACCGAAGGACATACGGGCAGAAAGGGAACACTCTAGTTCTGCCAACTTTGCCGATGATAATAATAATAATAATAATAATAATAATAATAATAATAATAATAATAATAATTAATAATTCTCAAATATATCATGCTATAAACAGAACTGAATAACAGAGGCTACACATGAACTCGGCCATCAAAGTACAAAAACAGGAAAGCGTCTAGCGTACTGTAGATCTGTAGAAAACTTGACACCTTGTCTATCACAATGTCTCTTTTTTCATTAACAGCAGGCCTTTAACCATAATAATGTTAAGTCTAAATACAAAATTTCAAGGTCTTGTGTGCGACGTTTCTCAAGCTTTTGTCACCAAAGAGTAGAGATCAGAACTGTAAACCGAAGTGACGTTGCGCATTTTAGAATACTGACGCAGCATTTGTGACCTAATGAATAGATTTTTAACTTGGGCTGATTAATCTACCCAAAAATCTTAAAGTTCTAGAGTCCTTAGTTCTGAAGCTGTCTTACTTATTTTCAAGCCTAGTAAAAGTAATATGATCTCAAAAATAAGAAGACTGGCGACTCTGAAAACGATCAGTCTCTGGATATTTATATTCACTGACTCAGTGAAACGACCGTCGTGTGATTCGGCGGGCTGTGAAAACTAGAAACAATATATCGCAACTCTAAGAACAAATTGTTTTACGAATAAATTGTACTCTACATTTTCACTCGGTTCGTGCAAATTATTGAATAAGAATGAAAGAGAAATCTATCATTGAAAATATAAGTAGTTAAAACATTTTAAATAAATGAATCTGACCAATTTTAAGCTGCTCCCTGATAATTTCGCTCTTGCCATTTCAGTCGTTATCACTTTAAAGAATTGTGAGCATTTGACATAGCCTTAACTCTTAGAAATCATTGGCTTTGTTCTATATGCTATACGAACTTTTTCCTCTACACACACCTACACACACAGACGTGTGTGTGTACGTGTATGCTTCTTTTTGCTAACCATGGATCACCAAAAAGTTCTGAAGTAAGAAAAACCTCCACAGGGAAGCAGTAAGATAACTATGTAAATCACGTACAATGCCCTCCATCTGCTTAAAGGGTCCCATTACAAAAACCATTAACGTCAGACTGTCAAGTTTTATCAAGACCATTACAATGAGAACGGGCTCTAAAAGTCATCTACATGAAGTATAAACATGATAGCAAGGTTCCTTCAGAGGACGAGGCTTTTTCACATATCCACACATAGATGCCCAATGCGCATACGAAGTTCCAAGCAGCAAAAGCACTTTTAGATTGTATCTCGCTCGCTTCAAGGCAAATTGCATTCAGCAAAGCCACTCCATGCATGGTGTTCAAGCAAGGATGTGACCAGAACACCAGAGAAAGTGGGATGTTTGGATCGCAAACACTTATGGGAGTTCCTTTTCAGATTCAGGTTTCAATTTGCTTTAATCGCTCCTTCCAGTTTTCTCTGAAACAGAAAACGTCGTTCTCATAGCGACTATACCTATAAACAGTTCATGCTCCACGTTGACATGTATGTATTCAAGTACTGTGAGAGAGCGACGAAAACCGTCGTTCTCATAGCGACTATACCTATAAGCAGTTCATGCTCCACGCTGACATGTATGTATTCAAGTACTGTGAGAGAGCGAGAGGAGAGCCTGGTTAATGGCTTCATGTTTTCGATGTATGATATTTTCAATCTCAATGGCCCACGTATCCTGTTCTCTTTGTCTAAACAGTGCGTTTATAACCCAATATCTATTATAAAGAAGAGGGACTGCTTACTCTCTGCAAATGTTTGACATCTTTTCGCTCGGGAACATCTTACATGAAAAAGGAGGTTCCCTTTAAGAACACCGTCATGGATAAAGTATTCACTGAAAAGAATGTTTTCCTGGAAATCGAGTTCCTCTTAAAGAATGAGGTGCTTGGAAATCAGAATTCCCCTTGAAGATAACTTTCCTGGAAAGGGATTCCCTTAGAGAGAAAACTTTAACGAAAAAAGATGTCTAGTCAACGAATAACATGAAGACATAACTCAGCTTGAAACATGTAAGAATATACGTTTATATTTGAACAAGTATAGTACTGTCATGGTGAAAACATTATGAATTTGAAGTATCTCAGCTCGTTATTTATTATATCTTAAAGGCTGATGCGGGAGGGAAATTGCTGCAATATTAGACTGAGAATTATGCAGCAGATGTTCTGATACATAAATGAACATATATATATATATATATATATATATATATATATATATATATATATATATATATATATATATATATATATATATATATATATATATATATATATATATATATATATATATATATATATATATATATATATATATATATATATATATATTATTACAGATATTCGCAGCCTCGTCTCTGTGCTTACTGGGAATAGGGTTTAGAACCCTATGCTTTAAGAAGTAGGGCCCCAGGACCTACACACAGAGGTGTGAGAGAGTACTTTCTAGGAGTGCAAGTCATCAAGGGTTCAGGTAGAGAATTAGATTGGTCCATAGAGAGCACTTAGAGCCAGGGAAACGAACATCCTAGGTTTTAATCCCTTTTCCAATTAGACTCCTACAGTGCGAACTTTTGTGCTGGCGTATCAAATGCTCTTTACAGATGCTGGCAGAAGCCCAATGCTGGGGGAAAACAGTGTCCCCACCAGGCAAAATCATAAGTCATAAAAGCCAATGAAACTTCCCATTTGCTCTCAGTCTGTTACCCTGTCTCCATGAGAGCAGACTCGTTGCTAAATAGAGGTCAAGCCACGTGCCCGACTTTGCCAGTGCTCTTCACGGCACTCTCTTTCTGGGAACTGGTACTCTAATCAGACCACACGCGATCAAAACCACAAGAGGTTTCGTGAGGTCCAATGGAAGACATTGTAGATCATCCAGCCATCATTGCAAAAATGCCCTTCCAATATAACCCACGGTACATGTAAATACATTCGAGTGTTACCAGTTCTCTGTTCCTTATACTGAATCTCCTATTTCAATTTTCCTCATTTCTCCCCCACCCCACCCCACCCCCGTAATTACTTCTTGATATCCCTTTTCCCAATGTTCAAGTGTTTCCCTGTGTGACATAATTTTAGTGGCTTAATTGTCCCTTGTTCATAGTGAATTAACTTACTCATTCCTCCCATGTGCCATTAATGCCAGGGAAAGAACCCATTATCCACGAAGCTTTACCTGAAATTATTCTGTTTCCAGATAAGTGTTACCTTGATAACCTCATCTCCTTCACCACCATCTTGCCCAGTTAAATCTGCCAAGGAAGGCAATGGATTCAACAATTGCAACAGTGCACGCCATAATCTCCTGTAGCTGATTTCTAATTGAATCTCATTGTGTAATTCCCGAGTCAGTGGCTCTGATTGCGCTCTAACAGTATATAATTCAGTCTTTATTCTGGAAACCTAGTAGTTATATTTTCTGTTAATCTTATCACAGTTACCTTATAAATAAATGTCTGAGTGCTTTGTCCTGTTTTGCCCTGCTATAGCTGTAAGCAATAAAGTATAATTTTGTAAGTAACCTGAGTTTCCAGTGCCGACCTTTTTCCCCAGCATTCATGTGCAAATTACTTCTGTTCATGCGATTCTGCTGATTACGTTTTAGTCACGGTAAATGGTTATGCAAGGTCTTAAGGTAAAATCTCTATTACATCTCCCTTCCCGTTCTAAGTATATATATATATATATATATATATATATATATATATATATATATATATATATATATATATATATATATATATATATATATATATATATATATATATATATTTATATATGTGTGTTAATTTCCTTAAATATATATAAGTAAATATAAAATCCACAAATATCGTTAAATTCCCAGTTTACTGTGACTTGGGAATAACTTTACACCTGAGGTGAATTATAATTGATTATTGCTTCATTCCTGGCAGGATTCGAAGCGTCGATGGTTCAGGGAAAACGTTATATTTTATATATATATATATATATATATATATATATATATATATATATATATATATATATATATATATATATAAATATATATTTGTGAGGTTCAGCGGTTGCTTTGATGGGACAATTGTTAGCCGATTGTGTTCCCTTAGTGGGTTGTTGCCTCCTTACCTATCTGTGCTTTTTCTTTGTTGGGGGAGTTGACGTCTGTTGCCTTCTCTTCGACAGCATCAGTCAGGTTCAGAGCGGCAGAGAGTCAGAGTCTCGGCAGCAGAGCAGCAAAGAGTATTATTTGGATGGACAGCAGGTATTGTTTACCCGCTGGCGTTGGCAGCGGGAGGATGTCCAGATGACACAACCATGTTATCCTGTTGAGAGGATGGGTTCCTCTTTGACGGCAAACATGCTGTCTCGATGACTCAGCCGTGGTCATCTGTTTGGTGGACTTGTTCCCATTTGACAGCCAGTTGCTGTTTTGGTGGCTTCACGACGTTCGTTTATGTTTTTCATCCTCGTCGACAGCTGGGACTGTCTCGACATCTCTATGGAGGTTGTCTGTTTTTTTTTTTTGGTATTTTTATATTTGTTATCCTGCCTGTTTGAGTTATGTGATTATTTTGCTGCCTGGGTATTGCTGATTGTATATTGCGCTGATGTTGTGTATTGTTAAATGGATGTTTTGAGCATTTTTACTGACTTCAATTATTAGGCTGTTTGTATTTATTGTTGTACTGGCTAATTATGCTGCCTGTTTTTGTAATTGTTACACTGCCAGTAGATTATTTATATTACTGTTGTACTGCCCAAGATATTGTTAAAGTGTGTGTTTTCATCAAATAGAGAACGACCGTGTTTGAAGGGCGATTGTTAATTACTTGGGATTAATTTGTTATTAACCCTGTCAAGTGTGTAATTCATAATTTGTAATGTTTTTTGGACATCTTAAATGTCATCTACTGAACCTGACTCAGTTGTACAGTATATTATGTATATTTCTGTAATATATTAATTTTAAGGTTATTTGTTTTGTTCAGTTTCCTCCTCCTTCTTTTGTCTCTCCTTCCGTCAGTCATTCCAGTCCCTTTTCATGTTTTTTTTATTTGGAACCTGCTGGTCTCTAAATGACGATACCATTACAATATATATTATAATATATATATATGATATATATATATATATATATATATATATATATATATATATATATATATATATATATATATAATGTATGTGTATATATATGTATGTATATATATATATATATATATATATATATATATATATATATATATATATATATATAGATATATATATATATATATATAGATATATATATATATATATATATATATATATATATATATATATATATATATATATATATATATATATATATATATATATATATATATATATATATATATTATATATAATTATAAATATTTTCATGATGTTTCCTATATATATTATAAATAAATTATAAATATTTTCATGATGTTTCCTTGTAATATGTATATCCTCCTATAATTTTGATATATTTACTCTTCTATTTATCATTTATTATGTGTAATAATAATAACTATTGAGATATCATATGTAGTGTAGTTTTAGATCTCAAAAGAGTTAATGATTTAGATAAGTCAACAATTTAATTTAGAATTAATAATATATTTTTTTATAATAGCTTAGTAGCGGGAGAGAGAGATTCGAGTTTTAGACCAGATGTGTCATCTGTCACCAGTTAAAATAACGTGATGACAGGTCGGGTAAAACAATTGCTGGGTTTTTTGTTTTGTTTTTAAAAACATGCCAATCATAATTAGCCAATTTTGATTGTCTAAGGATTTCTATAAAAGCTTTGTCTCATATGAGAAGAGGACAAATGTTTTGCAATGTTACGTACATGGCTCTGGTCACGTATGCCCTTTTGAGAGTAAAAACCTCATGGCATTTGCGTCATGTTTAAGATTGCATTTGCTCTGATCATGTATTATCCCATTTGCTTTCAAAACGTTTTACTGGAAGTGACATCACCTTCCTACTTCTAGAAGTTTCCTCGTATCTCGTACCCAAAATGCATTAATGACGTCACTTGAGTATTTCATGTGCTACTGGAAACCTCAGATTAAATCTATTCATTCTGATTTTCGAGACTGATCAGTTTGGTTCCCTCTCTCTCTCTCATTCTTTAAAAGAGAGTAATTTTAACGTAATATATTTGTGTTCACTGGTATTAGTATTAGCTTTTGAGATCTGAACTTAGCAAAATTTTTTTATTTGTAACAGTGCCAGACAAAAAAGCGTGTTTTGTGAATTTAACACAGCTGCAA
>NC_089749.1:35679569-35697069 GCF_040412425.1 Macrobrachium rosenbergii | reverse complement strand
TGAAAAAAAGCACAAACCGATAATTAACTTCATCTATGAATTCGTTCGCTCCACGAAGAAGAAGAAGAAGAAGAAGAAGAAGAAGAAGAAGAAGAAGAAGAAGAAGAAGAAGAAGAAGAAGAAGAAGAAGTTGGGGAAGAAAAGGAAATTGGAAAGGATTATTAATAACCCAGAAGAGCCGACATATTTTATTGTTGTTCTTTTCTGGTAACATTACTCTTTTCAGCAAACTTTGCTGAAAAAATTACAGTACCATCAAACGTTAACTCTATGTTGCAGAAAATGTCGACTAAAAATAACGTTAGGGTAGATTTTCCGTCATTAGGGTAAGCATCGAAGAAAAATAAAATGAACTTATAATAAAGAAATCTTCACTGATACTGCGAAAGTACACACTTTACACACACACACACATGTATATATACATATGTTTGTGTGCGTATATGTGTCATTTTAATAACCACAATGCCCTCTTAACTTCTCAAACTCTTCAAGCTTTTCGATATGCATATCACTACAAGGTCTTAGATTCAAATGCCACAAAATTAAGCAATTCTGATGTCCGTAGAAGGATTCGACCCAGCATCCAGAGTTTCAGAACCAACTCGCGTTGCCGACCTAAAGTTTTGTAGTGACAAGCATGTACAAAAAGTGTAAAGAATTCTAGAAGTTGAGGAGCATTGTTGTTATTATAATATATATATATATATATATATATATATATATATATATATATATATATATATATATATATATATATATATATATATATATATAATATATAATATATAAACTATTAACCATTTTTTCCCATTCTTTAATACTTCACAAGACTAAAAATACGTAAGGTAGAATAGAATCAATTAGCCGGCTTACAAAAAGGCAACCCAGTGTAGCGATAAGAGAAAGGAGAAAGACAAATATACAGGTTATTTTCATGTTCATTTGCTCTCTAAGATCATAACCTCAACTGGTTCTCTCATGTGCTTCCATGTCCTCCTTATAATAGGCAGGTTTCATGTGAGACTACAAGTCAGTCTTCTAGAGGATGTCTTGATTTTTTAGAGAGAAGTCTTTTTAAGGAAAAAAACCTGGGACAGGTTTCTAACCAAAGGATCAAGTCCTTCTAAGGATGCACCTTTCTCTTTTATGAGCACATATCTTTCAGGAGGGACAAGTCTCACCAGTGAAAAGCCCTCTTGCTTATAGTGAAACTGGCCTTCCAACGGTAGATAAATATATGGGTTTTTTTGTTAACCTTTGTACGTCCTTTCATGAAAATGAATAGCTTTTTGAAGCAGATCAGTCCACCGATTATTAATCACATGTAACGAAAGGAAAATTAATTAAATAAACCATCCCCATCAGCTGGGTACAACTGTGTGTTAAGATATAGGCTACGGCAAATTATATTACACTCAACGGTCGGCACATACATGGGACTATCGACCCATTCTTAGATTTAGCTAATAATGGAGGGTTAACATCTCCAATCACCATCTGTAAGGGAAAATCCCATAGTTACAACAATATATAAAAGATATGGTTATCCGATAGAACAAATAATAAAAGCAACATTACAGCTATGGACTCTGATCACAAACACGCACTTACAAAAGCTATATTAATATATAAAAAATTAATAAAATTCCCCTTGAAGTTTCTAAAACACGCGTTACATTCCCGTTCTCCGCTCTAGGACGTGAAGTTGAAACAAGATATAAATTTGATAGCAGAAAAGATAAATATTTAGCGTTTTAGAAAGTAAATAAAAAAAGTGTGAAAAAACCTCCGAGCCCCTTGACAGAGAGGAACTTGGCACAGTTCATTATGAAAACCGTGAAGAGATCACGATTATAGGTATTTTTTCTGCTGGAATCAAACCTCCGCCAAAATGCAGGGCGTTCACTTTTCTCCTTACTTCCGATAAGAGACCGAAATTCGAAGAATAATGTTTTCAGCCAGCTGCCGAGAGCGAGTGATAATATTACCAGTCAACGAATGTCAGTGGTGTCGGTCTCATATTTCATCGCTCTCTCTCACAACACTTCGTTCGCTCTATTTTTTTCTTGCCTTGAGCAAACTGTTTAATTATGTTTTGAAGAAGTAAAGGATGCTGCGTTCGAGGCAGACATGTGCAGCGAAATGCAATTACAAAGAGATGATGGATTCTGGGACTACGAAACATTTCAAAAAGAAAAATTTCCCTAGCAGAAACGGATTAGAATAACAAATTTACGATAGGAGAAAGATTAATCTTCAAGTTCTTTATTTTTCACATGAAATAACATGAAGATCTTTACTAACCATTTGCATATTTTGCTCTCTTTTGAAAGAATACCCCAGAAATTTCCACACTCGAAAAGTACTTAATCAGAACCCCCCACATACAGTCATTAACAATGAATATCAGTGCTCATCCAAAAATTGTATATGATTGGCCCAAAACATCTCTATTAACAATTATAAACAATCATATATTAAATACTACCTCCTTGACAAATTTTCCAACTTCAGAAGAAAAGTAAAGAGGCACTGCTACATAAATCTGCATAGACAAGACGAATACGTTTGCTAAAAATGTAATTAATCAGTGAGACTCGTAACCACTGACGTGAATTTTTACATCATAATAAAACACACCAATTAAAAAATGCAACACACAAAAAATACGTGAACAGGCCTTTGATAATATTCGTTTATGGTAATGAGACGAAGATAGACATGGCTGCAAAAATCAATTTCAGTCACCTCATAAAAGATATTAGTCCTTCCCATTATGGTATTGATTCAATAGCTCCTAAAAACAGACTAATTAGATGCTTCAGAAAATGCAGAAAGAGTGAATGGTGTGAGAGAAAGCGCAAACCGTTTGAATCTCCAGCACACTACTTCCCCTCAGACCTCAGTACTGGTGAAATTGCCAGGCCTATCGTGGAAAGCAAGACAAAGAGAGTGGAGGTAATGTGCACCGAAGGATACTGTTAAATCGCCATTTAATTAAGCCTCCTCCTTTCATTTTTAAGGGAAGGAAACTGAATGTTTAACAGAGAGAGAGAGAGAGAGAGAGAGAGAGAGAGAGAGAGAGAGAGAGAGAGAGAGAGAGAGAGAGAGAGAGGAAAATTTCAGTCATTAAAATGTGTTCGTGATTTGGAACAAATATGGTTAATAAGATTATGATTATTTCAGCCTCCCCAAATCTTCAATAATATGTGTGCAGAAAATATCTAAATGTAAGAAATCTTTTTAAAATATTCTATGTAATTTTCCCAGGAAACTGACAAAAACTAATATATAGATTTATAAATGAAAAACGGGGACACAATTAGCCATAAATAATACCAAAATTTACCTAATAGAATAACTTGCCATCAAGTTCACTCTGTGGCAAAATCTCAGATGAAACTCAATCGGTAAAGTTATATAGCCTGAATCTGAAAGGTACAGCCATGCTCAAATGTCATGCAGCATGATTCTTTCAGTATCTTCCAAAACCTCTGATGCAACGGAAAATGTTGTGCCGTTGCCAAGTAGTATTAAACTTTTTTTTTATCCCAATGTCATATATGTTAAGTACGTGAATTCACAACTAACATTAATTTACCTATGGAATAATAAATATATCTTTAATTCACTGGTATCATTCGCAATTTACATGGAATGAATTGAATATACTCATACTTTTTTTTTTTGCACTGCTTGGCTCAAAGCATAGTGTGACAAGGTTGGCAGTGCTGCCAAAGCCAACGCGCACAACTTCCTACAAGAAGTAGTCATCGTAACTACCTCTACAGCATAGAACAACTGACCTAATAGGCCCAACAGTCATAACAAAATTTTCGAAATAGAAATATGAATTACAGATAACTTTCCTAGAAATTTGGAGTCTTAGGCTATGTTCAAACCGCCCATATGTTGCACTAATGATGTATCTGCCTCATAAAAAAAATCTAATGCCTTCAAGATGCAATTTAGTTTACTGAAGGATTTACCTGTTCTTTGAAAACTAAAAGACGATGATTCTTTAAATTATATCCAAGAGATAGTTATTGATTTAAAGTTATTAATACTAGCATCAAGACCTATGCAACAGATTTTTATTTTAACTATCGAAGAATATCATTACATCAAAAGTCCTTCTGCTTGATTTTGGTGTATAACTGACTCATGGAAACCTGAGGTGCGAGAATATGTAGTTAACTTCATATGCTTTCCCGCCACAAATAGAATTGTGAATGTTAAGAGAGAATTGTGAATGTTAAGAGTGATGTGCTTTTAGCAAGTAAAGAAAACTGACACAACTAAACCTAGGAACAAAACCTTGGTGTTAACAAAAGTGTAATTGCAAGACGAATATTTTCTAGTAAACTATTAGTTTTTAAGTAGTTAAGAAATATAACACAAATAATTTTATCCATTATGAAAATACAAATATTCCCTTAACAAATATAGAATAAATTTTTTTCAAGATCATTTAATTGTCTTTACACACTGTAGACCTATGTTCCAACTGGTTCATGCTGCCGCCAACCCAATGGTTATGTCACACAGGCCCCGCCCACCCGTTGATATCAGTAGATACGTTTTAGCTAAAGTAAATAATTTCGTATTTATTTCTTTATCTTTTTTTTTAGCATTGAGGAGTTAAAATAATCAAATAGGACTGTTTAAAGTTTTGTGGTTACAATTAAAGCCAATATCATAGTATTATGAAAACTTTTAATGATTTTTCTTAACATTTGAACCTACGCTTCAAAAAGGCAATTCTTGTTGAAAGCATCAGTGCTGAGTGGGCAAAAGTTTTGGAAAAGTTTTATTACTGTATTTCTGAAATTGGCTGCATGTAATATTTTATTAGTTTTGATATATATGTCAGATTTTACACTCGTGAGACATATTATGGCCTTATTTTGTAAAACAATCGTATTTTCGCATCGAAATAAAAGATAAATATGCAGAACGACGTTAGTTGCCAGATAGATAATTTTGAACAAAATCCTCTACAGTCATGTAGCATCACTTCTGAGCATGGTTGTACTTCCCGGAAGTGATTTATAATGATATTCAGCGCATAGAACTCAAAGGAGCCTCTTCTCCAAGTTTTTTTTGTGACCTGACATTTTCAACTCTTACTAAATAAAAAATATCTGTATGGTTACATGGAAACTTATATTAGCTTTCTATACTACTCATAATCATTTAATACAGTCCTTTCAACTTTTTCCTGAATATTAAAATTCCTATATTCCCTCATTATTTCTAAAAGAATTGTTAACCATAAGCAACAACTTATATGCATAGCATGGTATACAAAGGCAGGGACACAAATGTTGAGAGAGAGAGAGAGAGAGAGAGAGAGAGAGAGAGAGAGAGAGAGAGAGAGAGAGAGAGAGAGAGAGAGAGAACTTACACGCCATAGGCGGCAGAAATATCTGCTATTTGAGGTGGAAAAAGAGGAAACTTGAGATTTCTAAAGCTTATTCATAATGCCGCGATCATTTCTACAGCTGATCATCAGCAACCGTTGGTAGGAAAAATCTAAATGCAAAAGCACACATAACTTCTACGGATGTGTCCATAAAAGTCAGAAAAGAAAAGATATAGATCTGCAGGAGTACCAAAAAAAAAAAAAAAAAAAAAAAAAGGAATCCCGCGCCAGCATTATGAACAACTAGAATTCTTCTAATGGTATAATTATACCATTCATTCTTCCATGGATAGATTTCCGATGAAGTTCATTCAGACAAGTTCCATTCACTGAGTCTGGAAAACTCTTTTCAGAACTACTGTAATGTACACAGAGGAGCTTATTCCACAGACGGGAGTTCGAAGAGAGCGTCTCTTCCACGGGCTTCTGCGAACCCACATTTCCACTTCTTTTTAATTAGAATATCGTTTGGTCCTTATGGAAGAGTGTATTGGCTTTCCACTTGACTTCCAAGGACACTAATTTTCTAACTTCTGTTGCATTTTAAAACAGCTCTCATTTTTCGCTCCCATTTCTGTGATGTATGCGTCATCATGACCCCACCGAGATAAACTGATCTTTAAAATAACATCAAAATATAAGAAATAACGGATATGGTGTTGATTTTATGCTGAAATATTGCTTTATCAAGAAAGCAGACTTCCAGGATCTTAATTGTCTAGATACACTTGCCCGAAGTTTGATTGATTGATTTATAGATTTTAGGCATACATGCCAAGCACTGGGGCGACTAAGGCCATTCAGCGCTGAAACGGAAATTGACAGTAAAAGTTTGAAAGGTGTAACAGGAGAAAAACCTCGCAGTTGCACTATGAATCAATTGTTAGGAGAGGGTGGACAGTAAGATGGAAGAAAGAGAATATGAACGGAGGTACAGTAAAAGGAATGAAAGCAGTTGCAGCTAGGGGCCGAAGAGACGCAGCAAAGATACTTAAGTAATGCCTAAATTGCACTGCATGAAGTGCACTGACGGCGCTAGCCCCCTACGGGGACTTGCCCGAAGTGGTGACTTCTTTTTCCCCGCAATGGTAAGCATGATCTCAGACCTTCTTGCAGCATACTATGATGTTTGGCTACCCCTGTGATCTGCATGCATTGTTGTCACCGCTTCTACTAGGAATCAGTCAGTCCCATCCGTACTTTATTGTTTGCTGATTGATTTGCGCGTTTTATTTTTTCATTTGACTTGTATTCTGCTTCTATTTTTTTTAGATTTTGTCAAAAATAGGCGCTCTCCTCTTAGGAAGTCTGCTCAACGAACTACACGGAAGTATTCGCATTCAGAATACTAGTACTGTAATATCCATATTACTATCATTATTGTTACTATTATTTTTCAATAATCTCGGCATTATCATTATTAAAAGGCTTAATTACTTTATAATTCAATTTCCCAAACATATACTAGGTTTAAATATTAAAAAAAGCTAATTATTCCCGTGATAGTAGTTTTGCATACACACGTACAGTTGTTTTATATACATACATACAAACAATTAACTCATAATTTGTGATATATATATATATATATATATATATATATATATATATATATATATATATATATATATATATATATATATATATATATATGCAGACAAAAATTATGCACATATGTATGTATGTACGTATGTATATAAAACTACTGTATGTATGAATGTAAAACTGTCACGGGAATAACAACGTTTTTTAATATTTAAACCTAGAACATAGTATATGACTGTGAAATTGAATACTTAGGTAATTAAGCCATTCAACAGTAATGAAAAAATTATTGAAAGATAATAACGACCTTGTTACTCAGTTTTTCACTGATTCTAAATCGTTCCCATATCCATACGGCTTGGTTCAAACGCATAAAAAGAAATAATCCTTTGAGACCTATAATTTCATCTGTAGGCTGTCTCTCATAAACTTCCAGAATATCATACATATCGCTTTCCCCGCTTTTAGTAACTATCTAAGGTACCCTTTGATTAATACATTAAGCTCAACGGAAAAGTTAAAAGACATCATGATCAATCGGTATTAGTATATTTCAAAAGTGAAATCAGTGGGTTGGATTTACTACTAGCAGTCAGTCAGATTTTGTAATGAATCAAATTGTGTATTGGTGATTTTAAGCTCATTTTACATTACAAAATTTCTGCAAGCAAGCACTGAATATGACAATGGTTACCTCTCTATCAACACTCCTCTCAAATTTACATATGGAGGTATTTTTAAACATTTGTAACGAGGACAGAATTAACACCCTTTGAAGGTGTGTAATAACGTGCTCCAATGATCTTTTAATCGTGAAATGGAAGCGTATAAACGTTGCTCACGGCAACACTTACATCTATTTTTCTCCTCTTTTTTCTTCTCTCTCTCTCTCTCTCTCTCTCTCTCTGTGTATCACCTCTCTCTCTCTCTCTCTGCACGTTTCTCTCATCGTTTTCCAGTTCACCCACCTGAATCTCACTCATTCTCACCAAATCAACTAATGATCACGAAAAGAAACGCAATAGTTTCTACAAAAGAAGTTTATTATTCAAATAACCCAACAAGAAATGAATAAAACAAAGCAAAGATTAGAATACATAATAGTAAATGAAATATCGAGTTAGATAACTAAACTTCCTCTGAACTGTAAAACACTTCTTGATTAACGAAGTCTCACTATGGCTAATGAGCCCGAAAATATCCAAACTCACACATACTCCCCAAATCAATAATTAGTCATGGTCAACCAGTCTAATGTTATCTGGGAAACAGTCCATTATTCGTCCAATGACATCTGTCCACATCTGTCGGAAGAATTAAACATGATAGAAAATCCTAAAACATATGAAATGCAAAACACAATAATGAAAGTGTAAAATGCATAGCCAAGATATGGCAAACGTAACATGACAAAAACAATAATATAAAAGAGGTATGAATATCTATTAAATCTCCTACACCAGTTCAAAAGTTCATAATGATTAGAAAATCATGTAAAAATCAAGGAAGTTCAATTTTTCTCCCCATAAAAACAGAGATTTCAAACGCTACCTCATTCAAGCCGATTCGAAGCCTGGATCCTTCCAAAGCTACGTCTAGACAATTGCAGTTCTATCACGTTAATGAACGATCAAACTCACTTTTAGGGCAGATTCATGCATCTAGATCAAATTAACGCACGTACTACGAATATACATAACACTTCGAAGATCACCTGACCGGCAATATTGCTGAGGAATCAAACTATTTGCTGAACACAAAGATTTTACCTCGAGTCTCTCGACCTACTTCCATCTGACTCCATAAATTCTTTCATCACATCTTAAAGCATTGAAGCTATGAAATGCATATATGTGTCCTTTAAAAATTGTAGCAGCCATATTTTCTGAATAGAGCTCGGCCACTACATAAGAGCCGCCTCGCCTCCTTAACGGCAAAACTAAAACAAAAGGCAGATAAAACATAACAGAATAGAGCTATGCCTAATTAGCAATGTCTACTGCACTGCAGCTTTAAGGACTGCTCTCATGACGCACTTCCAAAGTCACTGGGAAGAGTCTAGAGCCATGCAATCTTACCAACACGAATAAGCTTTACTACTCCCACAACAAGAATTATCAGTAAAATAGCTATTAAGACAATTAAAATTGTCGGCATAATATATCTGATACTCGAACATCACGGAATCGTCAATGTCTTCCAACGGTGGAACCGTCATTGGCACCTTGGCTGTAGGTACCTCCACCATCAGTCGCTCGCGGCGCGTGAGTGACGATAATTATCTTCTCGAACTGTTGAATACAGCACGTTAAGTACGAAATTTCAGCAGACAGGGATCCTCTGCAGGATGAATCGAACTACCGACCTCGATGAACGAATGTCGTCGACTTGTTGCTCTGGCACATCATTGTAACTGCATACTCCTTGTAAAACACAGCAGGAAGAGTACAGACCTAATGGTAATCTCGCAGGAACTGTCTAAAGTCACATTCGTCGGAGTCTGTCTATGAACTAATGATAATTCACAATCACCCACAGACACAACTGCACCGGGAAAACACTCATCGTCACACACACACTTCTAACTAAAGCACAACTGCCTTATAATCAACTCCAATCCTTGATACAATGATCTCTCCCAAAATGAACATGGTTTCTAATCTATCCCATGTCACTACTGATTCCTAAAAGCACTGAAAAAGGTCTAATAACAAAAGGTTTCCATGTTACTGAACCAAACAAAACTACTTCTAATGCAAAAATCAAACACTCACAATGTGAATCCAATTCCCAAGTTTGTATCTCAGAATAATCATAGTCAACCTACTATTAAGCATACAATAACTTGCATGGAACTCACCACAAAAAAATTCTATCCAAACACTAAAAGGTATCATATCTCGTAAAAGACATGAAAGTTCTACCTGGTTAGCAAACATTTCTGCAACACCTGACTAACTTCAACAAAATAGCAATTGACGTAATGGCAATCGTTCCATGATCTTAACAACTACAACCACTCACAATACAGCCCTAATTTTTAAAAAAAGAAACTGGAAAATCCAAATACTCAAACACGATCTCCCAACCCGAAAAAAAAAAGATCAGACTTGTTCGGTCCATCCCACAGCTCCCAAAAAATATCCTAAACAACACCCATATTGGTGTCAGATGATGAAACACATCATAACACAATAACACACTAACACACTAACACACGAGTCAAATCTCACGTATGAAATCAGCTCATGTCTCACTTCTAAAATCATTCGAAAACAAATGATTAAGAACCTCAACATCTAAAATGAACAAGAGACAAAAAAAAATAAATATCATATATATATACAAACATCAACCCACTTATCCCTCTAACTATATACAAACGTTCCATTACATCCCAACTTTCTTTTAACTTCTGGAAATATGGGTCAATTTCATTACCCAGTGTTTACATCTTTTAACTACAAATTCATTCTCTTTGATCTCTACAATCTCAAAAGGTCCGTGGAACTTCGGACTTAACTTATGTTCAGATCATTCCTGAACATTCACTTT
This sequence comes from Macrobrachium rosenbergii, assembly GCF_040412425.1. Taxonomy (NCBI): domain Eukaryota; kingdom Metazoa; phylum Arthropoda; class Malacostraca; order Decapoda; family Palaemonidae; genus Macrobrachium; species Macrobrachium rosenbergii. The sequence continues at coordinate 35,686,541 of NC_089749.1, read as the reverse complement.
AACAAATGACTCTATCACCCATCGAAAAACTACTCCCCTCGATTTGGCGTTACTTTTCTCTACCATTGCACGCAACTAAGTCTGCCCTTTACTGATACGTAAATCTTTCTCTCGCTGTATTTATCAATGAAGGACCAGTAACATCACCCTGAACTCGCTCTGGTAACAAATCAAAAGGTCCTTTCAACTTGTATCCATACAAAGCTTCTGCTGGAGATATCTTAATTGTGTCATTCATCATAGTATTGATACTATATCGCACTTCATCCAAAGATCTGTCCCAATGTGTATCGAACCTCCCACCGTCATGCGCAAAACTTCGATTACTTTCCGATTCGGCCCCTCACACAACCCATTCGCTTCAGGTTCATACTGGATTATAGATACTTTCTTTATCCCCAACAAATTAGCAAGACCGTCTAAAGTCTTATTAATAAATCCCTACCATTGTCTGGGTGATCAGACATTCAGGAACACCATATCGACAAATTATCCCCTTTAAAATGCTATAGCAACTTCCCAGCTGATTTGTATTTCAGTGGGAAACTCGGGACAAAGCGAGTCAACTCATCAACAACTACTAATAAATGTCTATAACCATAAGCGGACTCTGAGAAGTTACCCAGAATATCCATATGCACTCTCTGAAACGGCCTATGTGGTATGGGATATGAACCCAAACGACACGACACTGTCGTCGCTGGCTTATTCGCATTGCAAATAGCACACTTCTTCACAAAGGCTTCTACTGCGGAAAACATATTTTTCCAAAAGAACTTTGACCTGACGTTTTCATACGTCTTGTCTACACCCAAATGAGGAGAACCAAATTTACAATGTACAATGTCTAGAACTTGTGGTACTAGACTCTCTGGCACGATGATTTGTGTAATCTCACCCATGCTTGAGAGCATTTCTTGTAAGTTATATTTAACTTTTCTCACCAATAAATTATTTCAACTCTCTAGACCAGAAAAGGCAACTTATACCCTTCTTCGGTGAAACTCCCTTAAGAAATTTAGCATCTGACAACAATTTATCTTCATCTTGCTTTTGTTCCATAAGCCTATGTCCCAAGTGACATTTTCACCCTGCATTATAACACACACCATTTCCTCATCATCACGACACACCCTCCCGAGACTGCCGACTCACTATTTCTCCCCGAAGTAACGTTGTAGGAACGTGTATGTCCTCTACATGCGATCTCCCTCAGAACTACTTCAATATCAGAGACATTAGACACCAAATATTTACTCTCATTCTACACAGGATTCGTGTGTATTTCCTCATCCTCGACCGAAAATATCTGCTCAATGCATCTGCAAACTACATTATTATGCTTACCTTCAATGTATTTGAGGTTTGCATCAAAATCTCTCAATGTTAGGAACCAACGTTTCATGACAAATTTGGCTTATTAAAAGCTCTAAATAACGGTTGATGATCTGTAAAATCTCTAAACTTTATTTCCCCAACAACAACATCTTAAAATGAACAAGGCTAGAGACGACTGGCGAAAGCCTCCCTTGTCCACAACTGACATCAGCCTTCGTTACTGCCACGCGTTTTGAACTTTCTGTCATAAAAAAGCAAATTGGGGTGTAATTTCCTGACCCTCTGCACCGCCCCACCAAGATTCCATACCTTCCTGACTGCCACAATACTAAGTAGAACGGTTGATCAAAAATCTGAAAATCTCAAACCGGTGGGTTCACCAGCGTTCTTAAGCTTCAAAAGTGTTAATTGTTGACTATCACCCAAACAAACTTAACGTCTTCTCGTAAATAAATCGTCAATGGAGACGCTTATTGTAGAAAAAATTCCGCACAAAACGGCGAAAGAAACCCGACATACCTAGGAACGAAACGAATTGTTTCCGGTTTTGGGAACTGCAAAATTCAATAATGGCTTTAACTTTCTCATCATTCACTTAACTCCCTTTTAGAGATGGGCCATGTCCTAAATAGACAATTTTTCTTCAGAAACTCAAGACGCAATAATTTGACCTTAACCCAGCGAACCGTAATCGCCATGACTTCTTTTGAACACCCGATGTTCTTCAATTGTATCTGCATATGAGAATATCATCCATACACAAACACCCCGACTTTCCTAACAAGCCATGAAGTACTGTGTTAACCAGTTCAGTAAATGTTATTGTGACCCTTGTAATCCACAAAAGGCATCCTATTAAACTCGTAATGTCCCTTTGGTACCGAAAATGCTGTATATTTACGGCTACTCTCACAAAGGGGAACTTTTAAAAACCCTTGCATAAGATCTATAGATGAATATATATTCTTGCCACTGATCTCAACAAACAAATCAGGCAAAACAAGCTACTGATATCTATCTAAGATGCTTTTCATTCAATTTACGAAAATCTACACAAACTCTGATACTAATGTCTTTCTTAGGAACTGCAAGCAAAGGAAAATTAAACGGAGAATTGACGGTCTAATAATGCCTTCCGACTTAACAATTTGAAACTTCTTTTTCTACTTCTTCTGATCTTAAAAGGAATTCGATATGCTGAATATATATGGATTGGTACCCTTTTCAGGCGGATTGAATGTTCTAAAACATCTGTAACTCCTAATTTATCTCCTCAAAGTACAATATCTAGATATTCTTTCAACACTTTCTACTTTATCTGAATATTCAGGATAATCAACTTTAGCTAAATGTTCATGTAGAACCTGACTGGAACTGTTGCTCCTGTTAGAAACATATTCCCGTCTCCACAAAATCACTAATTTATGCTCATTAAACTCTTCAAAATCAATTACATAAGTACCCTTGTGATATTTTTTCACTGAGTCTTGATAGCTAACTAATTCTACTGAAGTCACGCCTGCGACTGAAATTTCATTCACTGACACCGTACTACAACGTTCTTGAATTTCTCGTTCCCCAACAACGACACTTGAGAAGGAAACTTTTTCTCTTTCAGCGACACTTTAACTAATGTAGGAACTGCGGTTGCAATTCAATATCTTCCAAATAAATCCTTTTGAAAGATCTTTGCGGAATATCTTCACTCTCTAATGAATGTGTTACACATGTCTCAGACTGTGTCTTAGGTTTCTCACAAGTTTTTTCCTGTGTATATATGGAACAAAACAACCTGACTCACCTATTGTAATCCCCTGAACTCCCGTAAGAATGTTGATGTTATGTCGTATACAAGAAGGGTATCCTAGCAAAAATCATTTCACCTAAGGTTAATCCTTCTATGACCAAAAATGATTCTACTATTGTCTCTTCCACCGATACAAAGCGCAAGAAATGACGAACCTAAATATTCAGTTTCTCGCTTGTACATCACACACTGTCTCACTAGAAGGACTAATTTGCACTCTGAAACCTCGAGGAAAAGGTCACATTACTGGGTTAACTGAGCTACCAGAATCAATGAAAAGGTGAATTCTCATTGCCATTAGAGAATCCACGCACAATCGCATTGGCCTAGGTTCTAGTGACTTCTACGACCTGATTAGTCATTATCCTGTGTCCGTTTTCGAACTTATCTTGTGAAAATTCTGCTGTTCCCTTTGTATCTAGAACTTGCATCATGTGGAATTCCTCCTGTTTATATCTAGAAAACCTCCTCGACTTCCCTGAATAATCTCTATTCTTCGTGGCTGGGCAAAATCTCCATCCATGATCTGAAGATTTGCAAACTGAACAATATCTCGCTCTGCAATTTGATTTACTATGGCCTATTTTATCACAATTAAAACAACGTATCGTTGTACCGATCTCTGAATTTTCTTCGATTCTACTCCGTGCACATGTCTTCTTGTTGCATCATTTCCCGAATGCGAAATAATTATCATTATTCTGTGGTTTGAAACCGCAGCTGATTATCTTTGCAACCTCCCTGTACAAAACTACTGTCCAGTGTCGGGCATTTTGCTAGATTTTTGTTAATCTGTAAACAAAAGGATTCGTCTGCATCCTGATCAATTCTCTTATCAAAACTATCTTACAATTACATTCGACTGGATTTAAAGGCAAGCAAAGTGTAAATAATCTTTCACCATTTAAGGAGATATTATTTCCAGTTACCCATGGAGAGTTTATTATAGATTTCTTAACTCAACTACTGCATCAAATAAATTCTGCACTGTATGTGACTAGTGAATCATTGCCCTTTCTTTATTTTTGAGAAATCCCGCAAATTCCGGAACTGCGATTCACGTTGAACCCGCTTACTAAGTAGCTCGTAGAAATTTCTGCAGTTCATTCCAAGTTTTACACCTTCTGAACCCGAAACTGCGTGCTCGTTTCCCAATATCTCCTTTATCTAAATCCAGAAATGATTTAGCCTCTGTTAAAGCTTCAGCGCCATTCGTAATTTTCTTGGAATTCAGATAATTGTTCACTGACTCAATGAAAGTTTCTATATTTTGGGTTGGCTTTCCATCAACTAACCCTTTAAAATTCTAGGACTTCACAATAAATTGTCACTTTATGCACCACAATTACTGGGATGTGCTTGCTGCATCGTCCGGCATTTTGTGAGTAATCACACGCCCTGAGCGTGAATAACATAAAAAGAGAAACCAAAAAGCAGACTAGAGAAAGGCACCAGTTACTCCTCTAAAAGAAGAATAGAAAACGGCGTTCTGCGCAACTTACGAGAATGGGGTACTTACCAATTTTGAAACAGAAAACGAAGTACCTATCTCTCAACATGCTAACCTGTGACGTCACCCATTCGACGGCTCAGCAAAAAAGGACACCCAGCGATTATTGCTGAATAATCACTTTGGCGTAATTAACTCACACAATCGCCACTATTCACACTTATTTGGGTATTTTGTTAACTCTAAAATTGCCTCTCTAGATCATCCAGGATCTATTTCACAACTCCTCACCCCAGTACTCGAACAGAAACGGAAAAAAAAGAGGAAAGGTTCCCCCGCGATTTCACACGTGAATCACGACTCACTCAGTCATTCAACACTGACTCCGTCGCCCAAAGGCTCTTAGGTGTCGCCTATGCCTTGGCATCAACGTTATCAATTAGCTCATTAGCAATCTCCCTCTTCGCCATCATTAGTTACATTAAAATCATGCTGCCAAATTTCATTTAAAAATCAAAAGACACCCGCCAACATTTAATTCTAACACCGCTGCCACCAATTTATTCTGTAACGAGGACAGAATTAACACCCCTTTGAAGGTGTACGAACGCAGCTCCAACGATCTTTAATCAGAACGGAAGCTGCAGAACGTTCGCTCACGGCGCAACACTTACATCTATTTTTCCTCTTTTTCTCTCTCTCTGTGTACCTCTCTCTCTCTCTGTGTATCGCCTCTCTCTCTCTCATCACCAAGTTCACCCAACTAATCTCGCTCATTCTCACCAAATCAACTAAATGGACTATTTAAAGAAACGCAATAGTTTCTACAAAAATAGGTTTATTATTCAAATAACCCAACAAGAAATGAATAAAACAAAGCAAAGATTAGAATGCATAATAAATGAAATATCGAGTTAGATAACTAAACTCTGAACTGTAAAACACTTCTGATTAACGAAGTCTCACTATGGCTAATAGCCTGAAAATATCCAAACTCACACATACTCCCCAAATCAATAATTAGTCATGTCAAAACCAGTCTACCACGTGTTATTCGAAACAGTCCATTACTGTCCACTCGACATCTGTCCAGCAGACATCTGTCGAAGAATTAAACATGATAGAAAAACTCCCTAAAAACATATGAAATGCAAAACACAATAATGGAAAGTGTAAAATGCATAGCCAAGATATGCAAACGTAACATGACAAAACAATAATATAAAAGAGGTATGAATATTCATATTAAATCTCCCACACCAGTTCAAAAGTTCATAATGATTAGAAAATCATGGTAAAAATCACAAGTTCAATTTTCTCCCATAAAAACAGAGATTTCAACGCTACTCCATCTGCCGATTCGAAGCCTGGATCCTCTCCAAAGCTAATGCCTAGACAATTGCAGTTCTATCACGCAATGAACGATCAAACTCACTTTTAGGCAGATTTTGGCGTAATCTAGACTGTAAATTAACGCACGTACTAATGAATATACATAACACTTCTGGAAGATCAATTGACCGGCAATATTGCTGAGGAATCAAACTATTTGGTTGAACACAAAGATTTTACCGAGTCTCTCTCGACCTACTTCCATCTGACTCCATAAATTCTTTCATCACATCTTAAAGCATTGAAGTATGAATGGCGAGAGAAACTTTTTAAAATTGTAGCAGCCATATTTTCTTAGAAATATATTACTTTACCACTGATGTGGAATGTTGCTTCGTCAGAGAACATTAAATTATTCAAAAATGCTTAATCAGTAATAATTCTTTCACTGAACTGATGACAGAAAGTAAGTCGTGTATGATAATCCTCTTCTACCAACATTTGGTGCATTTGGATTCTGTACGCTTTCATTTTAAGTATTTTTCCGCAGAATCTTGTGCACAGCAGATTTTGAAAACCTCATCTCCAAAGATGCTCGTCTTAGACTCATTCCCAGACTTCTTTCCAAGGATTGTTTTGCAGATGCTACAGTTCCTTCATCAACACATGGTCTACCAGACAGTGGTTTATCAATAACAGAACCTGTTTCCTTAAATTGCTTCATCAACCTAGCCAGGCAATTCCTGTGTGAGTTCTTCACTGTACTGGGTTGTAAACCTTCTCTGGAAGAGCGACAGTACATGTTAGCTCAGCCAGCCAAAGAACAGTTTACTTTCTCTTCCAGTAAAGCCATGGGTCAACAGTAGTTCTGAAAAATAAGTCATTTTTAAGTTTCAGAACTTGTGAAAAATATTTCATAACACAAATAATAAATAACACTTCAGTAGAAAAGACAAACTATAGTCTGTTTCTTTCCATCTGTCCACCCGCCAGTGGTTCTCGCGCATGGTAACACTGCGTCCCGGGCTTTAAATAGTTACGCTGT
>NC_089749.1:35649569-35677069 GCF_040412425.1 Macrobrachium rosenbergii | reverse complement strand
GTGATCATTGTTTTTCTTTTTCATTATGAATGTGTACATATATATATATATATATATATATATATATATATATATATATATATATATATATATATATATAAATATATATCACTAAATATATATGTCACGTTATGATGGTTTTGCGGGAACTATTGCTGCCTCCTTACCTTCAAGTTTTTTTGTTTTGATGTTCTCGTCGGTGAGCTATATCGTCAGTCGGGTCTGGTAGGGCAGCGAGAGTAGCGGCAATATAGTTTTTGAGTCGACGTTGGTCGAGTTTTGAGCAGCAAATTGGATATGGAGCACGTCGTAGAGGTGGAGTGTGACCATGAGTAGTCGTGTGACCACGAGCTGCTCATCTTTGATGACAGCGTATGTCCTGATATCGGGGTATGGTTTGTGGGGTCTTGTCCCTGTTGTGCAGCTGAGGGCTGTACCCGATGGAGGACGTATATTTTTTTCTGCCTGCTGTTGTTTATTTTTTGCCTTTTTTGTTTAATATACTTTTTGTTTATTTAACTTGATTTTTTTTGTGCTGCCTTTTGGCTTTTTTTACCAGACCTGACTCACTTGTAAATATAAATAAATTAATTTTAAGCTCATTTTATTGTTTTTGTTGTTTCCTCCTTTGTTTGTTGCATCCTTCAGTCATGACAGCAGTCCTGATATGTTAAAGAACCTGCATAACGGCCCACTGGGTCGTTACAATGGCGACCGTGACAGGGCGGCTCTGTTTTGGCTGGCGGGTTGTTAAGCATTGGAGGATCATGAGTGTAAAAAAAAATAATCTTTTTTTTTTTTTAGGTGGGAGGTGACTAAGTGATGGTTTTAAACTGCTGGTTCCCCGCTCGTTCCCCCAATGGATTGCTGCATCAAGTTTTTTTTGTTTTGATGTTCTCGTCGGTGAGCTGCCGTTTTTCTATCGTCACTGGTAGGGCAGCATTTGATCCCCCCAGGAGCTCAGTGGAGTGTGACCATAAACCACGAGCTGCTCATCTTTGATGACAGCGTGAGGCTGTCCTGACCCCATCGGGGTACTGGTTTGTGGGTCTTGTCCCTGTTGTGCAGCTGAGGGCTAAACCCGGCGAAAATGCAGTGTTTTGGCTCACTTTGTATTTGTGGTTTTTATCTTTTTACCAGACCTGACTCACTTGTAAATCTTGTAAATAAATTAATTTTAAGCTCATTTTATTGTTTTGTTGTTTTCCCTCCTTGTTGCATCTCTGCCGTCAGTCATGGGTATGTTAAAGAACCTGCATAACGGTCCTCTTACATATATATATATATATATATATATATATAAATATATATATATATATGACTGAATATTTATATACATATACAGTTATTACGCATGCGTAATGACTTACGATTAAATTTCAGCATGCACTTGGGACATTTGATCCCCAGGAGCTATACTAAACACGGCGAAATATATCCCAAAGTACTAAACCCGGCGAAACAGTGTAGGTGACCTGTTCCTGGGGGATCAACCAGATTACATTACGAAACGTTACGCATGGGAATAAATATCCAAATAGCGGTGGCCACAACCAGATATACATTACGAAACCCTTTTAAAACAAGTCTTTATGTCCGCCTCCCCACTGATGTGATATATATATATATATATATATATATATATATATATATATATATATATATATATATATATATATATATATATATATATATATATATATATATATATAATATATGTATATATATAATATATGTATATATGTATATATGTAGGGGACTTTACATCAAGAACTCATGATTTTTCGTTTACCAGTGAGAAGGCCCCAACTCTGTTCCTAGGAAAATTAGAATGGTTAAGGTACATCAAACTGTGCTTTAGTTGACTGGCAGTGATTCATGTACAGTCATGCTCAGATCTCACGCGACATGATTCTTTTTGTATCGTCAAAAATCTCAGACTCAACGTAACTTTTTTTATTTCCAATGTCATACATGTCCACAAGTTGGCGAAGTCACAGCTAGCTCTGTTTTCCCTATGGTTATATAAATATGATCACTTTTATGCATTTGTATAATTCATAACTTGTGTGATTTGAACCAATTTTTTTTTTTTACATTACATAGCTCAAAGCACGGTGGGATTAGGTTAGCGGTGCCGTCAAGGACAGCGCGCTTAACATGCTCCTCGGGCTCAATGGTCATAACATTTTTAAAATAGGAGTATGAGTTACAAGTTTTCTTTGAATGTTGAAGTTTTAGACTGTCTTCAAGCTGCCTGTATGTTGCAAAATGGTTTATAGGCCTATAATATAATCTAAGCCTTCTGAGATGTAATCTCTGTGACTAAAGAATTTATTTGTAGAGATTACCTGTTCTGTGAAGAATAAAAGATGATGATGATTTAAATTATATGGAGAAGAGGGCTATTAATAGTAATATGAAGGTCTATCGAACACTTGTTTTTTAACTGGCTTAAAATATTATTTTCTTAAAAAAAGTCCCTCTGATAGCTTTCGGTGTGTAATTTATTCATTCATAAGGTAACTTGAAGTTTAAGAATGTGTAGATAACCTCACGTTTTCTGGCCAGAAATTTACTTATTTGCATTTTCTTCAGCGTTGAGGCGTAACAACAATCAAATAGGACTGTTTCAAATTTTACAGTTGCACTGCAAGCAATATTAATGTTACGACAAATTTTTTCGTTTGCTTTTATTATTTTAATTTCAGCTGAGGTCTGATGATGACATTCTTTTGTCGAACACATCAGCGATGAGTGAATGAAAGTTTTGAAAATTCTTCGTGTTTTTCCAAAATTTGCATACAAGTGATATTTTTTTACAGTTTTGAAATATATGATAGATTTTGCTCTTATGAAACAAATTATGGCCTTATTGTAAGAAACAATCATGTTTTCGCATTGAAGTAAGAGAAAAATATGGAGCATGGCAGTTGCCAGTTTGCGAATTTTGAACGAAATCCTATGCAAGCATGTCACTTAAGAGCATAGCTGTACCTGGTACTCAGGCTATTGAAGCGAGTCTCTTATCCTTCATTTGCATCCCCCTTACCTTGACTCCATCACTGGAATCTTCAAGTCAGTTGATTCTTGAAGTTCCTTTGAAGCTATTCTTTCAGCCTGAATACTCAAGGCTTCCAAACTCTTTTCCTTGTATGCAAATTTGTGTTTACAATGTGCAATGAAGCTGGGGGACATATCTCTGTTCTTTCTCTTGACAACATGAAGTTTGTAGGAATCAAGAAGCTTTCCTTCACGTAAAATCATAAATTATCCACAGTTTAAGATGCCTGACTGTGCTCATATAAATACACACACACACACATATATATGTATGTATGTATGTATGTATGTATGTATGTATGTATGTATGTATGTATGTATGTATGTATGTATGTATGTATGTATACCAGACAGAAAGGCAGACAAGAATACTCTTCATTGATTTTTTTTTACATGTTTATTTGCAATGTTTCATAACCCATGATTACATCATCAGGGGTTCAAGAATTAAAAAACTAAAACACTGACAATAGAAATCACAGAAAGATACACAAAAGCAAAGTAAGAATGTAAATAATGAAAATCGACTAAAAAAGGAAATTTTAAACAAAGGAGGAATAGGCAAAACACTGAAAATTAATTAAAACTTATAGAACATAAAAGACACGCACAAGTAATATTTTTTATTTTCAAAAACGCTTCGAGGTAAGAATCACAATGAAAAAAAATCTGTAACTGGAGACCAGAACGTAAGGAAACGGCAGTTGATTGTACTTTATTTTCAAGTGTAAACCTGAGACTTGGGTGAGAAGAGTTAGCAAATTCCAAAAAGTAATCAGAGTCATACTCCCTAATGAAGAGTGGTCTAGAAACGTACATAAAAAAAAAAAGAGGATGGTAACCGACAGGGGTTTCGTACAGCATGCGCTCCTCCAGGGAGTACTTAAAGATATAGGAGCACGTAGGTCCGAGCGGCGAGCCCATAGAAATACCATCAACCTGCTTGTATTATTTATTATTACAAATAAAAAATGCGTCCAGCAATGCTAATGCCAACAAAGTTTTAAAACAGAAGCGAGTAAAACTGTCGAAAGCAGAATTAGGTTGAGCAAAAAGCTTATTTAAAATCATTTAAAATGATTTTAAACATTTATTTTATTTTCTTAATCATTTTTTTGTGTAGCCATCTAAGTGTTCTGTTAGTTTTAAGTCATTTCTGTCTCTCTCTCTCTCTCTCACACACACACACACACACACACACACACACACACACACATATATATATATATATATATATATATATATATATATATATATATATATATATATATATATATATATATATATATATATATATATATATATATATATATATTTATATTTATATACATAATCTATTAAAGCACATTAAGATACTTTACACAGTTTTATACATACATATATACATACACACATATGTATATTTATGTATATTTATATATATATATATATATATATATATATATATATATATATATATATATATATATATATATAATCATATATATATATAATCAAAAATGTCGATTAATATCAAATTCACGCTACCTCAGGAATATCCCCGATGGGGGATTATCACCAAAGGGGAATTTTATAAGTGATAAATGGACTGGTACTGCCGAATCTCGAACCCACAACGCAGATACTTATCCAGCGACTCCAGTCGACGTTCTACCCACTGAGCTATCAAGAGAGGCGTACGTTAATGGCGAGTCTGGTGAACTTTATTTACCCGTCGAGAGCGGGGAAATTGTAGTTATCTTCGGCATTAACCCACCTCTACCATGATAGTTCTTTGGTGCATTTGGAACACGCAGCTCTTTTTATGAAATTTTTTATCACACCGTGATTTATATACAATCATGAAGATACAAATATTGCTTTATATCAAATTCACGCTACACCTCGGGAATATCCACGATGGGTAATTATCACCGAAGGGGAATTTTATAAGTGATAAATGGACTGGTACTGCCAAGTCTCGAACCCACAACAAAGATACTTATACAGCGACTCCAGTCGACGTTCTACCCACTGAGCTATCAAAAGGGGCATAAGTTAATGCTGAGTCTGGTGTACTTTATTTACCCTTCAAGAGCGGGGAAATTGTACTTAGTTTCGGCATTAACCCACCTCCACCATGATAGTTCTTTGGTACGTTTGGAACACGCAGCTCCTTTTATGAAATTTTTTATCACAACGTGATTTATATACAATCATGAAGCTACAAATGTTGATTAATATCAAATTCACGCTACACCTCGGGAATATCCCCGATGGGGAATTATCACCGAAGGGGAATTTTATAAATGATAAATGGACTGGTACTGCCGAGTCTCGAATCCACAACACAGATACTTATCCAGCGACTCCAGTTGACGTTCTATCCACTGAGCTATCAAGAGAGGCATAAGTTAATGCCAAGTCTGGTGTACTTTATTTACCCGTCAAGAGCGGGGAAATTGTACTTAGCTTCGGCATTAACCCACCTCCACCATGATAGCTCTTTGGTACGTTTGGAACGCACAACTCTTTTTATGAAATTTTTTATCACACCGTGATATATATACAATCCTGAAGCTACAAATGTAGCTTAATATCAAATTCACGCTACCTCGGGAATATCCACGATGGGGAATTATCACCGAAGGGGAATTTTGTAAGTGATAAATGGACTGGTACTGCCAAGTCTCGAACCCACGACACACATACTTATCCAGCTACTCCAGTCGACACTCTACCCACTGAGCTATCAAGAGAGGCATAAGTTAATGCCAAGTCTGGTGTACTTTATTTACCCTTCGAGAGCGGGGAAATTGTACTTAGCTTCGGCATTAACCCACCTCTACCATGATAGTTCTTTGGTACATTTGGAACACACAGCTCTTTTTATGAAATTTTTATCACACCATGATTTATATACAATCATGAAGCTATAAATGTTGATTAATAAATTCACGCTACCTCGGGAATATCCTCGATGGGGAATTATCACCGAAGGGGAATATTATATGTGATAAATGTGCTGGTACTGCCGAGTCTCGAACCCATGACACAGATACTTATCTAGCGACTCCAGTCGACACTCTACCCACTGAGCTATCAAGAGAGGCATAAGTTAATGCCAAGTCTGGTGTACTTTATTTACCAGTCGAGAGAGGGGTAATTGTACTTAGCTTCGGCATTAACCCACCTCCACCATGATAGTTCTTTGGTACGTTTGGAACACGCAGCTCTTTTTACGAAATTTTTATCACACCATGATTTATATAAAATCATGAAGCTACAAATGTCACTTAATATCAAATTCACGCTACCTCAAGAATATCCCCGATGGGGAATTATCCACGAAGAGGAATTTTATAAGTGATAAATGGACTGGTACTGCCGAGTCTCGATCCCACGACACAAGATACTTATCCAGCAACTGCAGTCGACAGGTAAATAGATTACACCAGACTCGGCATTAACTTATGCCTCTCTTGATAGCTCAGTGGGTAGAACGTCGACTGGAGTCGCTGGATAAGTATCTATGTCATGGGTTCGAGACTCGGCAGTACCAGTCCATTTATCTTATAAAATTTCCCTTCGATGATAATTCCCCATCGGGGATATACAAACACACACACACACACCCACAAACATATCCACCGAGTGATGATCATAAGGAATGCAACTGGTATTAAATTTTTCTGACATCCAGTACGAGATGTAAACAATACCCATTTACTAAGGATAAGACGAGGAAAATATCATGACAAAGAGCAACTCCAAGGCTTGGAAGTCATGACAATTTAGTACCAGTTGAATTCCCTATGATCATCACTCGGTGGTTTGGATGTCAAGTTAATCATTTGTCTAATGAACTGAATAATGCAAACCCTCCACACATCCCCCCTCCCGCATCACGTAAAATAATTCAATAAATACAAGATTAGTGCTTGAATAGTCTAAAATCTGAAGCAGAATAAATCAGCCCCTTGCCAGGCAGAAATCTAGTCCAAAAAATGAATGGCCAGAATGGTCACTGACTTGGGTAATGTTCTTTATGAGCCGGGCAGCTGTGACAAAATCCTATAATTGGGAAAGTGGAAGAGGAAACGGAATTTGGATTGGCAGAAACTGTTCCGGGGGCGGGGAGACAATTTTGGTTAAAGGTTGGAGAGGATTGTAAGTAGGCCGTGTATAAAGGTATGCAGTTTCAGAAATGTCGTCTGTACACTGATTGTAAGTGTATTCATTTATATGACAGAAAAGTTCACTTATTCGCTACGCATTTATATGTTTATCTAGTTATGGTATGAAGAGCGCAGTTCAAGTGCACTATGCTTCTACCAAATTTTCTCTGAAACTATCGAGTTCTCACTCTGTCCAGCAGGCTTCCATTTCGCCTAAGTTTCCTCTCCATTCATTATTATTGAAAGCCCTCTCCATCCGGAGTTCAAGGAATATCTCGCGTTCCACGAAAACCTTGCTGAGGGTATTCATTAATCTAAATGGAATGCTGCCTCACATGTAGTCATAGTGGTCACCACTGCAACAAATGTTTCTTGGCGAAGAATTAACTATATGCTGTTCCTGCCGTCCCTATATCATTTGTAAAGCTGGGAGTGTCGCCGATATACAGGAGGTGGTTTCTTGTAATCCTAGTATAAATGAGGTTCTTTTTAAAGTGAATATCAAAATACCATCAACATTGTTGCTATCATACGTGCGTTAGGTCGTTATAATTACGTGGTTTTCTTTGGAAATTCCATACAAGATAACTGCAAGGAAATTCACAGGTACGAGAAAAAAAAAGAGAGAAAAGTAGATAGAAATATGTTACCAAAAGAGACAGAATAGATAGAAGTATGTTAACAAAAGAGACAGAGTAAATATAAATAAGCAAAGCCAAATTTAAAGAGGTTAAGTGAAACAAAGTGCAAAATAAAAATAAATAATATTGAGTTACGATGAATGGAGTTTACGAAAAAAAATATGCTGTTGGCTTAGAGGTCTGCATTTTCACAGAAAATTGCTTTCACTCTGTAAACAATGCATAACAACCTATCTCTTTTAATCAAGTTTTGTTTTTATTCAAACCTGGACTAAACAACAGCTTTTGTTTGCCACTCTGATTGACCTCCACATGCTTAAATAGCTTTTTACGCATACATAATACAGTACAATTACCAAGCATGGACAATACAACAGATACAGAAGTACTTAGGTTCCAACTTCTATTATGACCTTGGTAGGTCAATTGGTATCACCTTGATCGGTCACTCGGGAGACTAAGGTTCGTTCCCGAAGTGAATCAGAAGGGGTAATCCGAATGAAATGGTACCAATTGACTGGCTGATGGGTAGGGAAATTGGGTAAAATTTGCTTGTATGTTAGTATAATGGTCTCGACTTTCAGAGACCAGCAGGTTCAAAACAAAAACAAGCAATTGGGCTGGAATGACTGATGAAACGTGACAAGCAAAGAAGGAGCAAAACAAAACCACAAAATACAGCCTTAAGATTAATTTATTATATATACAAAATAATATACATTATGTACAAGTGAGTCAGGTCCAGTTACAAAAAAATCAAGTAAACGAACATATAATGAATTAATAACAAAGGCAGCAACAATCAAAACCCAAATAATTAAATCTTAAATAGTTCAATAAGCAATTCAAAGGCAGCATAATGCAAAAACAGTCAGCATAACAAATAATACAGGAGCAGTAAAATAAATGTTACAGCATAACAAATAAAAAATCAGGCACCATAATAAACAAGAGCAGTAAAATAAACAACACCCAAGCAGCACACCACAAAATCAGATAAACTCAAAGAGTAGTCGAGACAGTCACCACTGTCAACGAGGATGCAGACAAACAGACGAACACAATCAAGGCATCGAGACAGCCACTGGCTGCGGAACAGGAACACATCCACAAAGCAGATAACCCCGATCGAGTCATCGAGACAGCCATTTGCTGCCGAAGGAACAAATCCTCATACAGATGACCAACAACAGTTGACCCATCGAAACATCCTCATGCTGCCATCAGGGAAGTCGTCACACTAACAGACGAAGAGGTTCTCCACCTCCCGCTGAAGACAACAGGTAGGCAATACCTGTCGCCCATCCAAAGGACTCCCTGCTGCTCTGCTGGCGAGAAACCGATTCTCTGCTCCAAAGAACCTGACTTGCTGCTGCCCTGGACCTGACTGACACTGTCAAAGTCACCAACACAAACGTCAACTCCTTCCACAAAGAAAAATAACTTACATGAAAGGAGGCAACAACCCATCAAGGGAACAATCGGCAAACGATTGTCCTCACACCTCCTTACCTAACAAAAAAAAAAGAAAATTTACAAAAAAAAATTTTTTTTACACTCGCAAAATACTCCCCCCGATGCTGCCCCACCCCAGCCAGCCAAAACAGAACCAATTATGTCACGGTCGCCAATACAATGGTCTCGACTTGCAGAGACCAGCAGGTTTAAAACAAAAACAAGCAATTGGGCTGGAATGACTGACGAAAGGTGACAAGCAAAGAAGGAGCAGAACAAAACCACAAAATACAGCCTTAAGATTAATTTACTATATATACAAAATAATATACATTATGTACAGTACAAGTGAGTCAGGTCCAGTTACAAAAAAATCAAGTAAACATACATATAATGAATTAAAAACAAAGGCAGCAACAATCTAAACCCAAGTAATTAAATCTTAAATAGTTCAATAAGCAATTCAAAGGCAGCATAATGCAAAAACAGTCAGCATAACAAATAATACCGGAGCAGTAAAATAAATGTTACAGCATAACAAATAGAAAATCAAGCAGCATAATAAACAAGAGCAGTAAAATAAACAACACCCAAGCAGCACACCACAAAATCAGACAAACTCAGAGTAGTTGAGACAGTCACCACTGTCAACGAGGATGCAGACAAACAGACGAACACAATCAAGGCATCGAGACAGCCACTGGCTGCGGAACAGGAACACATCCACAAAGCAGATAGCCCCGATCGAGTCATCGAGCAGTCATTTGCTGCCGAAGGAACAAGTCCTCACACAGATGACCAACAACGGTTGAGCCATCGAAACATCCTCATGCTGCCATCAGGGAAGTCATCACACTAACAGACGTAGAGGTCCTCCACCTCCCGCCGAAGACAACAGGTAGGTAATACCTGTCGCCCATCCACAGGACTCCCTGCTGCTCTGCTGCCGAGAAACCAATTCTCTGCTCCAAAGAACCTGACTTGCTGCTGCCCTAAACCTGACTGACACTGTCAAAGTCACCAAGACAAACGTCACCTCCTTCCACAAAGAAAAACAACTTACAGGAAAGGAGGCAACAACCCACCAAGGGAACATTTGGTAAACGATTGTCCTCACAGTTAGGCAGGAGCCTGCCCAGGTAAAATCATAGGTGCGGAGTACTTAGGTTCCAATTTCTTTTATGACCTTGGTAGGTCAACTGGTATCGCCTCCTTGGCCTGTCACTCGGGAGACCAAGATTTGTTGCTGATATGAGTTGAAATTATATATATATATATATATATATATATATATATATATATATATATATATATATATATATATATATATATATATATATATATATATATATATATATACATATATATATATATATATATATATATATATATATATATATAACCAGCCACTAGGGAGATAAGCCAGTCCAACCCAGTGTCAGTCCTAACCCAGATAAATAGGGAGGGTAGGCATCAGGAAGGGCATTCAGCCATAAAATCCAGCCAAAAGTAAATATGACAGTGGACTCTATCAGAAATCGGACAGTGCTAGGGCGTCCGCCATAGGCAATGGCAGGGGCCTTGCCTGCCCTCTGTGATAAATGGGTAAGGACTACTAGGTAGTGGGCGCCCCTGGTTAAAGAAGCAAGCCCAAGGAAGGAAAAGAAGAGTGAGGAGAAGGGAGAGGGTGGTAGCTCTGAGGGCTGGAACTTTAAACGTGGGGATGATGACTGGAAAGGGAAGAGAGATAGTGGATCTGATGGACAGAAGAAGGATAAGCATTTTATGCTGCAGGAGACTAGATGGAGGGGAGATAAAGCTAGAGAGCTGGGATGTGGATATAAATTGTTTTATAGTGGAGCAAAAAAGGAGGGTACAAATGGAGTGGGAATAATTCTATTAAAATGCCTAAAAGACAGCATAATAAGCGTTAAGAGGACAAGTGACAGAGCAATGGTTGTGAAACTGTGCTTAGATGGAAAAATAGTCAACATCGTGAGTGCTTATGCCCCCCAAGCAGGATGTGATGAAGTTGAGAAAGTGGCATTTTGGGAGGAAAAGGACTGACAGTTGAGTGAAATACCAGCAGAAGATAGATTAATTACAGGTGGTAACATGAATGGACATATAGGAAGGACCAGAGGGTACTGAGAGGGTGCATGGTGGCTGGGGAGTTGGAGAGAAAAATGACGAGGGAGAGAGAGTTGTGGACTGCTCAGTGTCACTTGATTTGGCTATTGTCAACAGCTGGTTTGAAAAGAAAGTAAATCAGTACATTACATACAAGAATGGAGCAAGAGAAAGTCAAATTGAATTCCTCATGTTCAGAACATCAGATCTGAGAGAGGTGAGAAATTGCAGAGTTTTAAATGGAGAGTGTGTGCCAGACAGCACAGGGGGGTGGTAATGGACCTTGAAATAAGGAACAAAGTAAAAGGTAGGCCTGCACATGTCCCACCAAGAATCAAGTGGTGGAAGCTGAAACAAGAGGAGAAAGCGAGGCGGTTCGATTCCCGCCAGTAACGAAGTACTTATCTATTGTAATTCCCTTGGAATTGTATATGAAACAATATTCGTGGCTTACTATTTATGATATATATATATATATATATATATATATATATATATATATATATATATATATATATATATATATATATATATATATATATATATATATATATATATATATATATATAATATATATATATATATATATATATATATATATATATATATATATATATATATATATATATATATATACAAATTCGTGACATTAATTATTTTCATTGACTTTCTCCTAATCTTTGTCATAATATACATGTTGATTTCAGAGGCGTTAAGATGAAGTAGTGGGGAATGGATACATTTCATTTCCCGGTGGTTCAGTGCACTCCAAATCAACACTCACTCGTCCTTTACTGCTACTTTGTTACTCTTGTGTCCGTTTCTTAACAATATTGCACTCAGTACTCAGTAATGATTTTCGAGAAACTTTGAGGGTAATTATTTTGGGTCAAAGAGCCAACCCTAAGACTCTCATGTTGATACAGATTCGGATCGGTTTGTGGCTACAGTCCATTGACAAAATCAGACTGAAGTCAACTATTCAGTACCAAGTGAGCACGGAAAATAACAAAAATGCTGTCCCGAACTTCAGAATAAATGAGAAACAGACTGAAAAGCAACCCTGAATCCAACATGAAAATGAGAAAATACCTGGTTGGTCAATGAGCTGTAGTTTCAAACCGGATCCGGATCTACATCAACATCAGAATCTAAGGGGTGGTTCTTTTACCCTTAAAGTTTCTTGAAAATCATTACTGAATATTGAGTGCAATATTATTAACAAACGGACACAAGAGTAACAACTGAGAGCACAAAGTAGCAGTAAAGGACAAGTGAGTGCTGATTTGGAGTGCACTGAACCACCGGGAAATGAAATGTATCCATTCCCCACTACTTCATCTTAACGCCTCTGAAATCAGCAAGTACTTGTGACAAAGATTAGGGGAAAGTCGATGAAAAAGAAATTTAATGTCTGTACCTTATTTCATGATAAGATCTCTAGAAGGGTAAGAATATGAAATGCCCAATAATCGGTAATCTTTAGATGAGTCCAAAATATAACAGCTTCAAGATTTCATTATCGTATCCTGGCAACCTACCAGTCAACAGTGCACTGGATTTTTTCACGGTAGGTGCTATGGCATGATAATGAAATCTCCAGACTGTTTGGCCGCGGATATGGTCATAGATAATGAGTTTATTAAAGTTTGAATAACCACGATCTTTTATGTCCTATTGGTAAACTAATTTAATATCAACATTTCCACTTAAGTCACTATTATATTACTACGTCCACTCCCTTATGCCTCAATGTTACATTCAAGACTTAAATGCACATATTCATGCTGGATAAAAATGACTGAATTTATCAGTAAAAAATAAGACCAACAGATTCCTTTAAATCCTAAGCACTTCAATTGGTTTTAGTCCTGAGAAATTCAGTTCCATTCAGTTTATATTGACTATTCCTTCCGACTCTGCACCATCAAAACCCTTCAGTCTTAAATGACTGACCTTCATTCGATCCACTGCTCTTTCGATTCCTAAACGTTACCCTCCCCGTTAGCTCCATCTATTTTCACTGCATTAAATATGTCATTTTATCTTTATTATTATCATCATTCAAAATGTGCGCAAATTCATAAGTGACAAGCATTAAAGCTATGAACATACAAAGCTAGTATTAACTATTTTACTGAATTGACTCTATTCCCCTCTTTTCCTTACATACGGCCATACTGTGGACATTCATAATAATAATAATAATAATAATAATAATAATAATAATAATAATAATAATAATAACAATAATGATAATAACCTGAATTGTTTTTTTGGTTGGGGGCATTCTAATATCACCAGATGCTGAATCTTTGATCAGTTCATTAGATTTATGTCAGAAAAATCTATAATCCAAACAAATTGAAATGACTGAAAGCTTCGTAATTTTCGAAGCTGGAATTGCAATCTCTGTGATCCGAATAAAAAAGAAATCTTCAACCTGCAACCATTAATATCCTTCCCAAGTTCTGATTCATCACTAAATGACTTTAAACACCGTATCACTTCATTCACTCAGTCCTGAAATATTAGTTGCCTTCAAAATATCGATTCACTGAAATCTTTCTCATCCAGAAGACTTCTCGAAAATCTTAAATGATTAGAGTTATCTATCCAGCTATATATCTATCTGTGTATATATATATATATATATATATATATATATATATATATATATATATATATATATATATATATATATATATATATATATAATTTATATATATATATATATATATATATATATATATATATATATATACAGTGCAGTATATAATTTATAAATATACATATGTATATATACATTTATATATATACATATATATATATATATATATATATATATATATATATATATATATATATATATATATATATATATATATATATATATATATATATATATATATATAGAGAGAGAGAGAGAGAGAGAGAGAGAGAGAGAGAGGAGGGTGCCGGGGGAGGGGTGGGGGTGTTCAGCAGGAGAATAGGTACCAGCCCTCGGGCTGGGGAGTTAAACAGTGGGCTTAGCGACACACTGGCCACTTGTCATAGGCATTGGGACCTGTCCCCCCACTGGCTGTCGGCCTAAGAAAGCAAAACGACCTATCAGCTTGTGGAATTCAAAAAGTTCTGTAGTCATATGTATATGTATGTACGCATGCACATATGTGGTTGTGTGCATGCGTACATACATACAACCACATATGTGCATGCGTACATACATACATATATGCATGCACATATGTGGTTGTGTGTTGAATAGTTTAAAATGGTAAGGCAAATCGTTAAAGAAGGGGCAGCTAGCAGAGCTCGTAAATCATCATTTACCAAAACTTTGCCCAGTCAAAATTGTTAACGTACCCTTTTCTTATGTAGACAATGAAATTTCCGAACGTGGAAAGTTCTGTAGTCCTGTAACTCCTGTAATCAATGACAAAACGTTGTAAATAAGTTCAAATTTGTTTCTAAGTTAATAACGCCTCATTTACACAGAATAAATTAAATCCGAACTTCAGCTAATGAGGGAAACGTAAAATGCGAATTCCACTGATAAATGACACAACGCATCCCACAAATCCAAGACAATAACAAATACAACACATGTCAAATGGTCGACATTCGTGGGGTGCCACTCGGAGTCCGGATGTAATGTCTTGCAGTCTGGAGCTCGGGAAGGAATCCATTCTACCTCCACGACAAGCACATCCAATTCGCAACGTGACGACCCAAGCAAATGAAACTGGAATTACAGACGAAGGATCAGCTCTAAGTTCCGTCTCTTAAGCTCTCACTTTACAATCTACCCTCGGTATACAAAGTTTCAATAAAAAGTACGAAAGAGCTGAACCCGTCAAGAGTTCAAAGTCACTTAACGTTTATATGAATGTATTAGCATAAATGTACAGTACATTGATTGGTACAAGTATGTTCCTATCAGCGTACAGAATGTAGGTATGCATGTATTATCCTTAACAAAAATAACCACCTTGTTTATCATATGCCTTTTAAAGACCTCCTCGAGGGAAAATACCCCTTCCTGACTACTGGGACTGAATCAATACAGTGACCTGGGTCGACCTCACTAAAGATGTCCTGACCTGCCTGAACCGAGATCAAGCCATCTTTTTTCTCCTTCCGTTTGTCCTAGAGGAAAATCGAAGACAAATTATCCTGGCCCTTAAAAGGAAAGGAAATCTGGAATTCAATTTGGACGTTCTCTGATGAGAGAGAGAGAGAGAGAGAGAGAGAGAGAGAGAGAGAGAGAGAGAGAGAGAGAGAGAGAGAGAGGAGTTTCTGGAATACTCACATTTTCACTGGCGCACCGTATTGTCTGTTTGTTCACATTCTGTTCGTTCCCAAAGAAACCGATTACCTGGAAACTGGATTTTGGTGCATAACAGACTTTGTAAGTTACCTTCACATTTTCTTTTGGCTGTGTAAAATTTTCCAAGCAAAAGGTGCAGGATAACCTTTTTCAGTTTACAATAAAAACCTGTAAATGAACTGCCCATCTACTGACTTAGCAAACACAGCGATTAAGAAATCTCCAAGTAATATAGTGCAGTGAACTGACCTTTCATTAAATTGGTAATAATCCCATGCACATTTCTCCAGTTACCCACAGATAGTGAATTGGTTCATTTCTTAACCTATTTACTGCATAGATTAAATTCTTTTTAATAAACACCTGAGCAACCAAATTATCAAGTTAACAAAATACAACAAGAATTTAACAAAACACAACGATAATAGGACGTCCCTCTAACCGTTACTGCATATTATCCCAAGTGGTTTTGTAACGTCCCCGCTCAAAGCGTTCTCTGCGGAGAACATCCCGTTTTCTGCGGTTCCTTTCCCGACATAAGGTCGGGCGGAACATATATTTATCATCATAATTGTAAACTGTGTATATGTTGTCTTTCTATGCAATCATGTATTATGTACAAGTAACAAGTTATTTATATCGGATGTCAGACATTGTTTATCACTATGTTCTCTGTATGTACCTGTCCTGTTTTTTTAAGGAATTAGTTTGACCTCAGGTCACCTGTAAATCTTTGTACCAGCGGTCTCTGCGGACTACGCAGACGCCCGCATCCCGCTTTATAAGCAGCTCGTTTTCATCAATAAATCAGCAGTACTTGTCTCCCTGCTCATTATTTCGCACCTCTCTCACAGTTTCACTGCCGTCTTACATGACACTGTGATGCATTCATTACTTCACACAGAGACCGAAAATTCTACTGACAATAGTTTGTTGAATAATCCACTAGTGCATATAATATGACTTCAACTGCCAAACAAAACGCAGCTAGCGACTGGTACAAAATATCGCTCTGAATGCTTCATTTAAATAAAATGATAGAAATAGACTTCTTTTCATTTTTATCTTTACAAAATATAGCACGAGTGTTTTATTTCAAAAGTAAATATCAGCATGCGATTACTAATTTCCGAATAATGAATTAAGAAGAAAAAAAGGTTTAAAAGTAATGAAGAAAAATAATCAATCATTAAACACGCACCAACACGAAAGAACGACCAGACAATGACCCCCCTAGACAACCAGTCTCCAGAACTTTATGGAAGAAATAAACGAACAGGGGGTTAAAGAGAGCATACAAATTACTCCTGATGTTCACGTAAAACTACGATGAGTCACAATGACGCATTCTCATATCACCCAGTACTTTGACCGTCGGAAGTTTCGCTGCAAAAAATTTGTAAAGCGGTTAGCCCTAATTTCGATGGAATTTTCTCTCGCCGAGAGAAAGACTAATTTTCAATTTAAATTCCACAATGATGACAGCCCAGACCCCAACACTTTTTTGCTTCTTTTTACAAATAATACACCTGAATGAGAAAGCAGATGGTTTGCAAAATAACATCCTTCACCACGATAATTAGTTTTTAGTCGGGGTTTCACACCAACTTTCTTCTCAACAGGAAACACCTTGAACTGCATAAACAAATACTTACCATGCAGATATACAGACAACTCTTCAATCCTGAGGAATGAATATACCTCTTCACAAAACACGCCTTTTTGTTCTTGCTGTAAAATCTTTCTTCTCACCAACATAAAACTTTAACCTGGATTTAAACACATCCCTTTTCTCAACTAAGCAGCAAAGGAAGCTTCAACTTGGATGTATACATCCTCTCCTCAAAAATTTTTTTAACCTGGTAATAAAAATCACCCCTCTCAAAACTAAGCTATTATAAGCAGATGTAAGTGCACCCCTCCTATAAAAAAAAATTACAAATGACTGGTATTTAGAAAAATGAAAAGTCCAGCATTTTTTAACATTAACTTTTGTATAACTGCATGTAGCAGACTGTGAGGCAGTGGAAGGTGTTCATTTTCTGTGAGAAAGAGAAATTAGCGGTCAATGATCTCCTGGTCTTCCCGGGATCCAAACCTTTCAACAGAAATTGCAATTTTTTTAAGAATAATATAGAAGTAAAGAAAGTGGCTATCATCCTTAACTTCTAGACTAACGTAATTATTCAGATTGAAAGATACTACTATCCATTTCAGGGACCGCAAGTCATCATTTTTCTCAAATACCTTTCAAGCTAATTATTTGATCGAAATGTACTTTGACACAGTGTACAAAACACCTGCTAATTTTTGGTAATGTAGTGCATTGCCAAATGTTGTTAGTTAAGGCATTTACTCTTGACTATAAAAGGCAAAGTCGCATGAGTCAGCAGGATTAATCTAACGTAATCGAACGTCCGCTATCCCCCATAGACAGGAAAGGGGGTACGGAGATGGGGAGGCCAAGAAAGTGGACTGAGGGAAGGATGAGGAGGGGAAGGGGGAGGGAGGGACGGGATGGGGGATAAAGGACGTTCGAATGCATAGTTTGGCGATGCCTGGCAACACCATGTAAGTCAAGAGTAAACGCCTTAACTAAAACCATTTGACACTGGACTACATTACTTAAAATTAGGGCGAGGTGTCTTGTACACTGTGTCAAAGTACCATTTCGATCAAATACTTTGTTTGAAAGATATTTGAGAAAAACGATGACTCGCGGTCCCTGAAATGGATAGTAATTGATAAGTGAAATGCTGGCTCAATTCAAGGGTCTAGGAAATTCTGGAGAATCTCCTCCTCCTCCAAGTGCCAATTTCACAAAGATACTATCCTGACTAATTCATTAGCCACTCGCAGGCCAAGTCCTGTCGTTTAACGAAATTAATTAAACTAACGGTTTAGACCGCCACGCCTCTCTCTCTCTCTCTCTCTCTCTCTCTCTCTCGCATTAAGGACATGTGACCTGTGTATCATATACAAAGTATACATATTATTTCTGAGTTGTTCCGTCACAGGAAAGGAGACTATATTACCACCTCCATAAAGTAAATACTATAAATACTACAGTACAGCCGTCGGTGTTCCGGTAAGCTTAGGGAAAATCCTCCCTATTTATCTTCCATCACTATAAAACCTATCTTTACTGCCTCTAGGAGTACATTCCACTGCTTTCGACATAGGGACAAAGACCCATGGAGCATTGCAATGACTTATGACGTAATCTCCATAATACTTATCGACGGGAAAAGTATACACAGTCCAGCAATCTCGACCTTCGTGAAAAATTCTTCTATTCCTTCGTTTCTGAGGCGAAAAATGATAAACACTATACAGTATATTTGAAACTCACATTTATAGCGGCATCTAACACTCGCTGAAAACATCCGAGTCATCAGCTATACCTATAAAAATTTAATTTCTTTGTGTGCTCCCATGTATATGCTCACTGACAGACACATGCCATTTCATCAACAGTCTTATGCTTAAGATTGTCATCTCCATCAAGACCGTAATAAATATCATCATCATAATTACCAGATTTGATAAAAGAGTCAAATACAGGTCACTGAAGAGAATTTTACATTGGCATCAATAACCTTACATCTCGTCAGTCTTAACACAAGGAACAATGGCTACCAACAAAAGTCGAATTCAGGATTTTTTAACCCTTTAAGAGTGTTCTGAAAAGGTTACGTTTCATAACGTGAAATCAAAAGATAGTGAGCAAACTTATCCCTGTGGCCTTTGTAGTCAAAGCTTGATGATCCTTGCGTTTCGGGAGGTAAGAAACAACGATTCAATGGTTTACATAATTCCTAATTTAAGACTGCGTTTGCTCCAACCTAGCCGGTTAATTTTGTTCTCATCTTCCCGCCAGATTTCCCTAATAATCTCTTTTTCCCTTCCTGTTTTTCCGCACCACTTCGGATTTAACTGGACGTTCTCTTTTTATTTGTCCACCATTTTATCTCTTCCGTTCCCTCGGGTTCAACTTATGTTTACCACACTTCTTTAGGCTGGGCCTTTCGTTTACCTTCTCTTCGTCAAATTATTTACAAAACAAAGACATTAACGGCGCTGCCTCCCTTTGCAAGCCAAGCCAAACAAGTGGATTTAAAGGTCAAGGAAAAACGTGAACGCAAAACAAACGTAAGGCATACATAAATACTTATTTTTATATTATCGGCAAATCAGCCTGAAAATAAAACATAAACTTGACATTATATTGCAAGGTAAAGGGCCTTTGTGTTTTAAAACAAATAAATCTAATAAAACAGGTAAAACCCACATAATTAAATCAGGAAAATCAGAAAGTGAAAAATTAAAAATAAAAAGTTAAGAAACCAATAGATATAAGATATAGATAAAGAAATATAAGTTATAGATAAATAAATATAAGATATAGATAAAGAAATAAGTAATTAGTGCACAAAATGATAGCATAAAAAGGTATGTATCAAAATAGAAAAAAGTCTGTGGACTTAAAGGGAATATCAAACAAAGGGCTTTAAGTGGATAACGTGGTAAAAAAAAATGTACCAAACCAAGTAAAGCTTAAATCAGCATTAGAATATCATAATTGACTATCCCTTAAATAAGAGTCAACACTCCAAACGCATCTTGTGTAAGCGTGAGCAAGCGAATTAAGAGCCCCCAAAATACCCGAGATGCCAACCTAATAAGCACCGGTCACGTGAGGAAAGCCTAGAGGTAAAAATCAGTAGCTAAATGACGAGCTTACAAATTACATGTTTCATAATGATGCGCAATTACTCTGACGATTAACACAACCGAAACATTATTGATGACTTAGAATAATAATAATTCAGTATAATGTTTATCACTGATAGATAACCGACGTGCCGGACAGACTGTGTAGAGGGGCCTTGCGAGGCCCTTCCAAAACAACAGTCTTTTCCCTGTAAAAGCTAGTTTCCATAGATGTCCTGGTGTCATTTCATTGTCAAGATATGCTAAATTGATATTAGGGTGAAAATTTACGAAGAAATTTTAAAATAAAATTGCATCATCTCTGTTTAACAAAAATTCTCACCCCTCAGAGAACTTACAGCCAAGTGAATAACAACAATTTCATTGACAAACTTCGAAGTTATTACACAAGTAGCAAACAACTCTTCTTTGTCGATATTAGAATTTCTTTTCATAAAACAAAGATGACCAAAGCTCAATAACCAATTATCACCTAAATTAGGTTATTATCAATCTTTTTTGTTGTTGTTGTTGTTTTCATGGTCACTTCTTGCAGGTAAATTGCTCTCCGTAGCTGAACTGATTATAGCCATTTGGTAAGTTTACAAGTTATCATTTTCTGTATTTTGCTTTTGAAGATATGTTTCACCTTTCATGTTTTTATACGTTTTACAGATTTCAATTTTGTAGTTTCTAAAAAATAAATCTAAGTTTTCTTGAAATTTTATTCAAATTTTTTTATTTTTTATTTTCTATGCCCCTTTTTAGCCTGGAAAATTGGAAGAATCCTGAGACGTTGGCCAATGAACAAAAAAATGTTCTCAGAACACATCTTCGATAATTTCTCTCTCTCTCTCTCTCTCTCTCTCTCTCTCTCTCTCTCTCTCTCTCTCTCTCTATCTCTCTATATATATATATATATATATATATATATAATATATATACATAAATATATATATATATATATATATATATATATATATATATATATATATATATATATTTATATATATATATATATATATATATATATATATATATATATATATATATATATTTAAAGGATGGCGCCTAAAGGTTAGAGCCTTACGGTTCTCAAGTACTCAGCTGAACTCAGCTGAAATTGGGACCCATTTACAGCTGGGTCGAATGGTGGACGGTAGACCGGATTTAACAACGGTCGTTGCAAACTATGAGTTCTGTGCTCCAACAGTGATCTGTGTCACCCACTAATCTCTCTCTCTCTCTCTCTCTCTCTCTCTCTCTCTCTCTCTCTCTCTCTCTCTCTCTCTATATATATATATATATATATATATATATATATATATATATATATATATATATATATATATATATATATATATATATATATATATATATAGAGAGAGAGAGAGAAGAGGAGAGATGTTACAAACAGCCTGAGGCGAGAGATACTTCTGTTCTGGTAAAATTTATGAATCATTTTTAGCGTCGTTTTAAGGCCAGGTACCTAATGTAAATAATTCATAACCTTTAGACAAGTGTCTCATTAATAAATTAAGACAAGCAAAAAGACCAGTCTCAGCAGATTCATCATATTCTAACCTTCACAGAGACCTTACGTTTCGCTTATAGTCTATTCTTTTTTCTTTTATTTCGTTATTTTTGTTTTTATGTGAATGAAGGGCACGCTATTTTTTCTTGTTTTACAAGCTTTCTTTTTTCTAGGGGATGGGTAAACACAGATCCCTTTGCTGAAGGAAAGCCCATGCATTTTGTTGCTGACAAAGAAACAAGTCGACATTCTTATAATGAACACAAGAACAGCCAAACCTTAATCGATTTGATAAAATCTGCAATAAAAAAATTCATTGAAGCCTTGACTCCATCATCTCTCCACTTTTCCAATAACAGACGAGACAAGGTCGTGACCACGTTTTCTCTCGTTTCTCCTCTTTCTTCTACTTCCCCTTTCCGTAGTCGTTTCGGCAATCTCTATTGGCGAATCGACGGCAATAAGAAGAAAGAATCTCGGACTTACTGCGCTCGAGATGGTTTTCCCGTTAACTGATCCTTCTGCCTCAGTATCTTAAAATTCCAGTTCATTATTTGTTTATCGATTTCTTTGGTGTAACTGATTTATTCAATCTTGACATAATGTACGAAATATATTCAATCCTTATCAGCAGGAAGGAGCAGGATCAAGCTCAGGGTGCTTGAAGATGAGGCTGGCCGCTAAGGTTGCTTTCTCACGAGGTGATTTCAGTGGCCGAGATTCTAAACAATTTCGAAGTCGACGAGATCTTAAAGGGTGTTCTCACCTGTGTGCGGACGATTTTTCTTAATGCGGCGTCCAGCGCAAGAGGTGAGCACACCGACGCGTCGCTGAAGCTCTCCAATGAAGTGCATCGAGAAACGTTTTCCTGTATAACCGGTTACACAGTTCAGTTGCGTTTGACGCTTTCGGCAGATCTATCACACGAGAATGGAGGCTGACACGTCTGGAACAGATCTTTATACAGGAAACTGAAAAACGTTCCCCTGTTAAGGACATGAGCATCTTAGAATAAAAGGACAAAGTGGTAAATAATAATTTTGAAACAACAGAAAAAGTTTGGTTTGCATCCTCTCAGTTTTGGATGCAAG
This sequence comes from Macrobrachium rosenbergii, assembly GCF_040412425.1. Lineage (NCBI taxonomy): Eukaryota > Metazoa > Arthropoda > Malacostraca > Decapoda > Palaemonidae > Macrobrachium > Macrobrachium rosenbergii. The sequence goes on along the minus strand of NC_089749.1, from coordinate 35,653,955 downwards.
GTTTTCTGTGTAATGCTATAATTCAAAAGAGGGTGCAACCAACATCTGTGTCTTTGTTTCTGTCGTTTTCTCCGAGCATGTGTTTGAATACTTTGTATCAAAATGTGTGCTGCTTCCTCGACATCCATGTTGACACACAATAAAAAAAAACTCTGGTAAATTGTGGTGTTAATCGCTTAATGTGAACAGTAACTCGGCTACGTCCATTAGAGATGGTTTTGAGTCAATTCGAGTCTTGTTCTATGGCAAAACAATATTGTGTGATCTCTTTGACCTATGAGTGTCAGGGTATACTCGCACCTAATAATGATATCTTTCACCCTTCTTCAAGTTTTATAATTATTGTGTACCCTGTTTAGTTTTTAAAAATATAGTGTTTACCAGCAATTTTTATATAATTTTCCAACTTTTATTTACAGCTGAGAAACATATGAATCTATAATTTGCATTGGCCTACGAATCTAAATTTTCCTGGTAAATGTTATAAGTCTAGAACTGTGGATATGTTTTTTGGTGAATTACAATACTTTTTAAAGAAAGCTGGAGAAAGGTATAAAGATTCTGAAAAAAATAATTTCTTAATCAAACATTTATATATGATTGATCTTTCATAATTGTTATCACTTATACAGTACTTTGTTAACCTCACACTTTTCTTATCATATAACCTCAATACAATGTAGTTTTTTGCAAACTAATGAGTCATTTAAGTACATTTACATTTTATCTAAAATGTTCCTGTTTTTCATACTGACTCGCCACTAAGACTGCATATAGCAACACCGCTGCTGTTGCTTTATGCTTCTTATAGAAAGTAAAGCACCATTTATTTGAAGCCTTTAATGCGTACAAATTGTTTCAGTGGCATATTTCAATGCATGTTGAAATTAAAGGGAGAGGAACCAATCATCCCATGAAGTCTCCCAATAAACAGGCGTATTCCGATAAACTCTATTTGAGAGTTTATCGGATTATGCTTCGTGACAAGGCGTAGTTTGTGTATTTCGGAGATTTCAGAGACTATCTTTTCCGAAGTCCCCAGGACAACTGACACAGCAACAAATTTATCCGTTGCACTTCTAACCCCCGGGCTATCACAGTCCATATAAGTGCCTACCAGATGATTATATAGACTATTACATATATACATATATATACAAATATTTTTATATGTATTATATATTTATTTATAATTTCCACATTTAAAAACCAGCTATCATTTTATACCTTTTTTGCATGACTGGCAATCCAGGTTGGTGGCAAGTATTTTACATTTAAACTTGAATACGCTCCTGGTTGTGCCTTCCAAACTACAGCCTGTGTGAGCAGCTAATATAATATACATATACATATATATATATATATATATATATATATATATATATATATATATATATATATATATATATATATATATATATATATATATATATATATATATAATATATAAAAGCTTTGTTGACAAATTCATTCACTTCCACTTGGAACAAAGCCATAAATTTTTCTCGACCAATAAATGTCATATCTACAAAAAGATTCTGGATTAAGATTAAGGTGCTCATAAATGACCTAACTTCATTATTAATAACTATGATCCCGGCAAAAAACCACTGGAGCACAGCATGCAGTTACTGCAGTGAGAAACTGCTACGGTCTCCAAAATTCAACACGCAGATTGCCCGACAAGAAACACTGGAGCTAAACGTGACTGTTTAATATTCGGGATCTTCAACACCTCGAAATAAAAAGCCACATGAAACAGCAGTAGCTACTCTCTGAACCGTCATGACAGCTACATACAGCATAAGGCTTTAAGGAGACGTTGAATATCTTGTTAATATTAAGATGATTGAACCCAACCCGTGACCTCATTACTGCAGGGTTGCAAGCTCACATATTCTCCCCCATTGGCTGACCTTTAGAAATCTTATGAGGGCTTGGAAACCAGATATTATTGGAGGTGGTAATATTCTGATACGCACATTATCTGTTCCATCTGTTTCTTTCTCTCTCTTTAACAGTCTATCAGCTTACCTAGCAATCTACCTATCCACGTGTATTATACCCCGACAGGCTGACACATCTCATCTCAAGGTTTTTCAGAGGAAAATATAACCAGTATCGATTATTCTGCGAGAGTTAGATATCTTAATTAATTCACAAATAATAACTGGAATGAACTCTATTTTGATTTATAATAAAATCCGATGAATTAACATGGCAGGCACTTTCGAAATCTAGATCATCTAAAAACAAACATGATGCGAGCTAGTGACGTGAATAGAATTATAATACAGTATAATATCCAGATGTTACAATTATCAGTGAATAAGATGTGCAAAACAACCATAAATAATATTCACTAAAATCAAGAACATTCTGCAATTTGACAAAAAAAAAAAAAAAAAAAAAAATGGCCATATCAGATTCCAGTAAATAGATTCGAAACCCAGTAATAGCAACCATGGACTACGCATTAAGGAAGGCCACAAGGCCTTGCCAATGTCAAGATGATTACATTCATGCCATGACCTGATAACTGTGGGATTGCGGCTTCCTGCTCAGTATTAATCCCTCTCTCTGGATGACCCTTCGAAATCATGAGAAGGATTAAGAAACGGATATTACAGCTGATGGTAGCAATCACATAACTAAATTATTCTCTCTCTCTCTCTCTCTCTCTCTCTCTCTCTCTCTCTCTCTCTCTCTCTCTCTCTCTCTCTCCCCATAGCTTAGCTCTTCAATGCCTAATGAGGTTCAAGAATCGGGTATTTCTGTAGCCTACGCTACTCTATCAAGAGCAACCTGTATCTACTACGCTATTACAAAATATCTTCTCTCACTCACTGAGTCATAACCGAAAGAGGCAGCAAAATAATTTCCACTTCAAGAATTTCTGCAAATGCTATATCCGATGGTTATTAAATAGCTTTGCATATCAATCAATCATAACTCTCCTAAAAATTACCATATTCATCGCCTGGAATTTAATTTAGCAGTAATTTCTACAGATTACAATACAAACTACACTATAAAATACATGTTAATACAAATGTTATATATATATATATATATATATATATATATATATATATATATATATATATATATATATATATATATATATATATATATATATATATGTGTGTGTGCGTGTGTGTAATATATACATGTGTATAAATACATAGATAGAGCCACAGGAAACCACAAGACATCTGTGAGAATCTGAGGGGAGACAAGAGCGACAGAACACCCCTAGACACGACTACCAACAACGAAGCAAGTAAAGACAATCGGCCAGATACGGGAATCACGCCCTTGCCCATGCCCTTGGCTGCAAGCTGCGGCACAAGGCGAGTCCGACGGAGCACCAGGAATGCCCATGCTGCCGCCTAGACGGCCAGCAGGAAAATGAGACCCGCCGAACAATAGAAATTCAGCACCCAATGATGTCATGTTTGAAATTCAAACGTCGGTGTTCAGTAATAAAAATCTTGTATGTCGACTTATAAACCAGTCCTGATGACGCCGCCGGGAGAGGTGAAGAGACGGACTGCCGATTAGAAAAAGAACAAGTAAATGGAAAGAATTTCGAATAATTTTACCTTATTCCTTAGAAGTTTGCCAGAAGAGAAAAAGAAGTAAAGACTGATTCAAAGTCCTGATAAGAAGGTAGTGTCTGCGAACAATGTTACTGACTTCAATACAAATTGCATGAGAGAAAATATGCCCAAATAGCATAACATGGAAATCACATGCATGGGCATGTGCTGTGGAGGTCTCTCCCATATTCCGTTTCCACCGAGTAAAATAACTTTCCTCTTTCAAGTCATGTTAACTGCTATCTTTTAGGCACAGCCCTTCAATTCTTGCTACCCAGTTTTCCACATTTCATGATAAGTTCACCAAAGGGACTTATATTTCCCGATCGGTTGCTTATACCCCGATACACTGGCATATAGATATGCCAGTGTATCTGAGCAGTAAAAAAAATAAATAAATAAAATAAAAGATAGTTGAGATACAACTAGATGCAAATAATTTCTACTGAAATAAATCATGCATTGCATTTAAAATGAAACATTCGTGCATGCAATAGTCGCAAATCTCAATTATGAATTTTTTCAAATATACTATGTAAGCATCATACGAAATGGAAGACTTTAATCAAACAAAGCATCAAAATGCCGAATGCGAAGCCAGAGAGCCATTGTTTATTCAGATTCTGAAGTGAAATTCATAACACAGAAATACAGGAATAGAGCGGACAGACAGAAAGGTAACGTTACTTGCTTAACGGGACAAAACCGAAGTTTGAAGGATACCAAAGGAAATATCTGTCCAGGAATGGTATAAATCGTGATGCGTGTACCGTTTTAGGGAATC
>NC_089749.1:35632069-35647069 GCF_040412425.1 Macrobrachium rosenbergii | reverse complement strand
CACCTCCTTTTTAATCATTTCTTCCGTAAAGCCAATATTTTCTAGGTCGGGATATCTTTACCACTTTGGCCGAAGATTGCAACTGAATCCTGTATCCTGTATCAGGGCTGGGGCCGAATATACGGATGAGTCCTGCTCTAACAGGCATTCACTAGTCTATTCTAGGAAGCTAATGAGGAATCCATTTCCACCCTTCAGTTTTCGATGCTTGCATGCACATAAAAATAACCAGCGATTAATTTGTATACTCTCTACCGCCTTGTTTTCCTCAGCTGGGTTTCAAATTTGAGAGAATTTATTCAATTTTTTTCAACCTACAGTATTCCAGCCGTTGTTCGGCGACGTCGACCTAAAAGTTTTCAGTTTCCATTTTCTCTGTCGAAATAAAACTCAGGCTTCTCGGTGCGCGAGGTTATGCCTAGGATATTCTCACTCCAGGGGTAGAATTTGTCTAACTCTCCGCACACCTTTAATGTATTAATCTGAAGGGATTCAATAGACGATAAGAAACTCTTGACTGTAGCCCATTTTGCCTTGTGGAAGTTGAATGCCAATTAACACTGAGGAAAGGTGTTCTGGGTGGCGTTGTGCATGTGATCAGTTGAACTTCATATGCAGTACCACATGTTATCCGGCAGCAATCAGAGAGTTGAGGGTTGCCTCGAGATTTTGCTTGGGAGGTTATATTTCTTTATTGAACATAACATTTGGGATATTTCATTCTCCCGCCTTTGTTGGTTGGCCCCGTTCTAATGTTATCTATAGTAGGTGATTTTGGGTCTCATATATCGATTAATTTCTTTAATATAGTTTCGGGCTCAACACCTTCCAATGGAACTTACCCCTTCTGTCCATAAACCATATACCTGGATTAGGTGAGCCCAGTGAATTCATTACTGACACTATGTTGATTAAGATGATGTTCTAGAGGGATAAATCCAATGGCAAGCCAAACTAGAAATTACCTGTGGGGCGATATGCTAGGCAGATGGCAAAGTTTACCTCGATTTCGTAAATTGCTAGGAAAGAGCATATGTCATCAACTGCCCCTAATATTTTGTATGTACGGTTGTTTGCAAGATGTATGATAACCTTCTTCCTTTTATCAGTCAATATGAGTTAATAAGTCTGAACAATCTTCTATGAAAATTTCAGTTTTTGTTGTTTCAAACAAACGGCTCTCACTTTCTTTCATATAACACTCTTTCAGGATTTTACGATCCCACTCTCGTTTGACAGTGGGCTTCCAATGTTTGCTAATAGGAAGGAGTAAGGACTTAGTTGCGCCGTCATCGTCGCTGAGATGTCTTGCAGCACTGGGATGATGAGGTGGTGGTGGTGTGCCAGTGTGTGTGCATGTAGGGCACATATAGAGGTGGGTCGGAGATCGAATGGTGGTTTTTGGGGTGGGGTGTGGGAGGGATGAGTGAGTGTGTAGCCGGGTGGGGGGAAAGGGAGGTGAAAGAGGGAGGATCAGCTGGGAATGAATGGTGGAGATTTTCTACAAGTTTGATGGGCTTGTGGATGGAGTGTGGGCTTATACTGAAGGTGGTGTTCTTGATGTTCCTGCTACTCTTCTTTCAAGACATTAAGACAAGGAAGATGAGTAGGAGGAAGTACTTGTACCAAGAGGATGATTGTGAAGATTATGGGGATGGAAGTGGGAGTTGAGGTGATGAGGAGGAGGCGGCGGGACATGGTGAGGCGGAAATGCAGGTGCAGCGGATGGGAAACGGGTTCGTGAAGGAGTGTAGAGGAAGGGAGAAAATAACCTTTTGCAACGTTGAGAGAGAGAGAGAGAGAGAGAGGACTCACGTAGCCAGATCATGATATAAGCAAATGAGCCGAGTTTACTTATGATCCGCTTTGTCTCAGCTACGTTACATGCATACCTAATTTGAATGAAATCGGATCAATAGTTTCACTCATACAAACGTTTACAAATTTTGAGTCGTAACTAGATTAACATTTACCAGCATTCGGCCTTCTGCAGATCTATTTCGGTTTTCAGAAAAATCCAAAGTAACGGGACTACGTCATCAAAATTTCCAAAACATATATAAATTTTAGGTGTTCAGGTGTTATAGTGTGAAGATTCGTAAAATTTCATCTAACCGCTTTTTATCTAGAAACGACACCAAAAACAATGGTATGTGGAAAAAAATAATTATTATTATTTTCTTTTACAAGGTCTTTTCAATTCTTCTCACCATTCGCTTCTCTTCAGGGTTGATATCTACTAAGAGCTAGCCAATGTACATAATCCGGATGAGGGGAAAGGCAATAGTTCTGAATGTATTCACTTTCAGTTTTCTGTAAAAGAAAACTATTGACATGGGTATTTGTCTGTCTGTCAGCGCTTTTTCCGTCCACCCTCAGATCTTAAAAACTACTGAGGCTAGAGGGCTGCAAATTGGTATGTTGATCATCCACACTCCACTCATCAAACATATCAAATTGCAGCCCTCTAACCCCAGTAGGTTTTATTTTCTTTAAGGTTAAAGTTAGCCATGATCGTGCGTCTGGCAACGCTATAGGTGCCAACAGCACAGGCCACCACCGGCCCGTGGCTGACATTTTCATTGGTAAAAGCAAGCAGAAGTTAAACATGGTGTGATATATCCGTGGAGTTTCAGGTTGTCAGGATGCGGTAACTAAAATATCGACGTCGATCTCGTGGTAGAGAATCTTCGTAGAAGTTTTCTCGGGACGTCAATGTTTCTAGAGGTATCGTCGGCCTATCTTCAGGACGCGGTGGGTTCGTTCTGGTTAGAATGGGATTGTCAAATCGTTGGTTGGAGAACTGAGTTCAGTTCCCTCCCACCAACCTGAAACCCTGCGGATATATCACGCCATGATCAACTTCTGCCTACGAATACCAGAATAAAAAGTGACTATATTCAGAACTATTCCCTTTTCCCGTAACCAGATCATGTACATCGGCCAGCTCTTAGCAGATATCAGACTTCAAGGAAAGAGAATAGTAAGAAGAACTGAAAAGCCTTTGCATAAAATTAGTACCGTGTTGCTGCCATTCTTTTTAACAGAACATGTTTACAAGAGGGCCTACACTCTGCGCTCTTAATATAATAATAATAATCATCATTATTACTGTTATACAAGTAGGAAGTAAACACCCTCTTAAATAGAATGGCTGCATCATTCGAATTAATTTGATAGTATTTTCAGTTTTATGTATAATTCTTTTCTTTTCTACGATAGTATTGTACAATAATTGGCAATATTCATACTTTGGCCGAGAGAAATACATCAGCAGCGAGTGTACAGCAGTTTTCATTCTCTATGAAATGCTGGTAGTTATTTTAGTTAGGTAAGTTCCTAGAAAAGTCATCAAATTCAGGACAAATGACCAGCCATGGTTTGGTGACACGTATAAACTAGCTTATCATGACAAACAGACCAAATTCAACACATGGAGACGAAATCGTTCACATGAAAACTGCACCATTTTTGTCGAGTCTCGCTGTACTGTGAATAGACCTTGCCATATAGCTGAGGAAAATTACAATTCCTTAAAGAGGGAACTTGAAGGAATCACTCAGCCTCATCTGTGGTGGACCATCTGGGGTGAAGATCCTGATGGTTTCTTCCCTTGTTTTTCAAAAAGGTTCCTAGTGTATTGCCTCTCAAAATTAGTAGATTCTATAGATTTTTAGGTCGATGTACTACCTTTGCGGATGAGCGTAAGCTTAGCAATATAGTGTCTGTTTCAAAAAGTGGCATCTCTGCAGACGACAGTAACTACGGGCCAATTTCTATTCTCCATGTGCTCCCCAAAGTTGCTGAAAAACTTATTTTTAGGCTATTATACAAGTATGTGGAATCTAAAGGGTTGTTAGCTGATAGTCAGTATGCCTATAAGAAACAGTTACGTACCTACAATGCTCTTTTAAATCTGACGTGCCATTTGCAAAAGAACCTTGAGAAGGGTTCTGAGTGTACTGTAGAGTAATTAAAATAGACTTTAGTACTGCTTTCGATTTAGTAAATCACAGGGCACTAATTTATAAACTTAAGAATCTTGGAGTGGGTGGATATGCTTTAGGATTATTTGAAGATTTTCTTACTTGCAGGCAGCAGCGCGTTGCTGTTCATGGGACCTTTAGCGAACCAAAACCTATTGTGTCTGGAGTTCAACAGGGTAGTGTTCTTGGTCGAATATTATTTTAAGTGCATGCAAGTGATATGGTCGTTGGCCTGGAGAACAAAATTATTCAGTATTCCGGTCATGCAAATCACTTGTGGGTGCAGTAGTCTCCACTTATGAGAAATGAAGCTGCCCTTAGTCTCAACCATGACGGACCGGAGTGAATGGTATAGTCGTTGGGGTATGAGGCTGAACTCCAGTAAAACAAAAACACCATTGATTAGCAGATCTCGTGCTGATTTTCAAGTCAATGGCCGCTGGGGCCTTTTTCCATATGTACAGGGTTCATGTTCCGCCACGACGCTTGTTATCAATAATATTAATGCCTGAAACTAAAAGTCTGTAAAACTGACAACAAATGAAAGGCATTAAAATACCAAAAAAACTAAGGCGAAAATGCAGTAAGTAAAAAGTGTAATGAGGCGGAAAAAAACCATAAAAGGAAAAATCGTACGAACAGTTCCCATGAAAAGGGTATTGTGTGTTTGTATGAGAGAGAGAGAGAGAGAGAGAGAGAGAGAGAGAGAGAGAGAGAGAGAGAGAGAGAGAGAGGAACACCTTCCGATACATGGCGAGAGAGGAAAATAAGATGATGGTGTTTAACAAAAATGAGTCAGGTAAACTTAAAAAACAAAATTTTCGTTCCACTGGAACTAGATTTATAAAAATGAAAATAATACCACTAAGAAAGAACCTTACGACAGAATAACCGCAAACGTTACACTTAGACAAGAGAAAGATACTCTTACTCCGGAAGCTTACAATAAAAGAACCATAAAGCCTATCGTAGTATGCTCCACTTGCAGACGCTGTACACACTGTGTGCAACGTTGAGCTTGGAAAATAGTACAAAGGGAAAGGAAACATCACGTGACATGCAAAGGCGATTACTTAATAACTAATCCAGCTTTGAGTGGATACAAAGAAATCTGTCCTACACAATATAATCCACCAGTACCAAAATTTCTCAGCATCATGAATGCAGATAGCCACAGAAAATAGTGCCATGGAAGGACTTTTCTATGAAAATGAAAGACACGACATAAAATTTAATTTCATGTTTTTACAACTCCTTCGACGTGCAAAATTTCTGTAGTGCCTTCAATTTTCACAGAAAAACCCTTCCGTGGCACCATTTTCTGTAACCATCTGCATTCATGATGCTGAGTACCATGTCGTTTCATTTTGGTACTGGTGGAAACTGCCTTAAAAAATGGAAGGAAAATAACATCCAGCTACGGAGAAAGGGCTTACAGTATAAAACAGTACTGCTGCAGGTTCAAAATTTACCAGAATACTCAGCCTGGAAAAGCACTTCAGATTAGGTGACTAAAAATACCCTAATTTAGTGTTAAAGTCATAAAGAAAAAGGAAGGAAAGGAAATATTGAGAAATGGGCCATACTAATGAAAGGGGTATTGTTCTAAAAAGACAAGTAAAAGACAACTATAATCATTCCAATCACTTTTAGATTATGGACAATATAAGTGACAAAAATTCTAAAGTGAGGGGGGCGAGGGAAGTGCAATGTGCAAAAGGTAACAACAATTAGAAATATGTTCCAATAGTAAAAATACCTAATTTCCCAGTCCATGTAAAACTCATAAGATTAGAGATCTGGAGAGGAGAAATTGGCAATTTTTCAAGAGCAATAAATCTTTTAAGACATAATCGCTATAGATCTCTTGAGATATAATCCATCATTAGAGAAATCAAAAATAAAAATAAACTGATATGAGACATTGTTAATTTACTAGCACTACCACACGTTTGAATCTTCCCAGTGTGCATTAACACCCGAAGACGCGGTAATTAAACTTACAGGGTTTCAGCAATTTTTCTGCACGTAGACATAATATTCTCAAAATACTGAAAGAGCTTGCACGTTTTTCAGCACAGAGGTTGATGAGAGGGGAACCTAATGTCCCTTATGTAGCCAGTGGCCAGAAGAGCTAAATTGGCCCTTGTTACAATCTCTTTGCAAGTAATATTACCTTCTTTGGATGTCTTCTTTAAAAAAGATTCTCCATCTTACGAGAGCCTTATCGCTGTCTAAACCCTCCTACAGTTCATTAATAATAATTATAAACTATCATCGTAGTAATATTCCTTTAATTAGCTTTCAAAAGGCCTCCTTCATTAGGGGAATACCTAATATTATAGCATTACTGTTCCGCAGCTTTTTGTTGGAATGAAGTCTTAGTATTATGTGCATCAATATGGCAGTTCTCTTCCAAGGACACTTAGTGGTAATGGTTGTCGTTTTGGTTATTCAGCGAATAACATTATTACTTGTTTATGTAAGCATGTATATATATATATATATATATATATATATATATATATATATATATATATATATATATATATATACACATATATATACGTACACATATATATGAATATATATATATATATATATATATATATATATATATATATATATATATATATATATATATATATATATATCCATGGGACTAGCTAGCTCACCCAGGGAGACTTGGCATGAATTAGGTCGACATCCTCTGAACACATCCCTCAAAGGGTAGAAAAACAGTGTATGCTGAAATATATAAAGTATAGTAGCAAGGCATGTGTAATAAATATATATATATATATATATATATATATATATATATATATATATATATATATATATATATATATATATATATATATATATATATATATATATATATATATATATATATAGAGAGAGAGAGAGAGAGAGAGAGAGAGAGAGAAATGCAACCTTCTTATCAAGAAGAACTGGCGAGTATCAGGATAACATCCTCCGAAGCTATTCATCTACAGTAAAAGTCATATGATATGTACAGTATATATATATATATATATATATATATATATATATATATATATATATATATATATATATATATATATATTTATATATATATATATATATATATATATATATATATATATATATATATATATATATATATATAAAAATTGTCCCTCTAAGTTTTACCAAGAATATGAATATAGATAAGTGTGTATGTGATAAGTTCATAATATCGGATAAATTTATCAAAATTCAATATCAATATATACTTTTGATCACATACACCGTGAAGTTTTTATACTAAAAAATATTAAGCTACAAATGTCGTTTAATGTAAATGGATATAAAAAATTTACAGTGCACGTGATAGAAATTCATACATTGCTACGGGTTTCAAACGTACCAATCGGCTATCATAGTGGAGGTGGGTTGACATCCATTCTAAGTATAAAAACCTGCATTCGACTGGCATATGTACATCCGATGTGGTTTAAAATTATATCTCTGTTGACAGCCGAATGGTTACTGTCCCTGAGAGCCGTTGCTCCGCACTGGCTGTCGGGAGTTCGAATCTCACAGGTGCCGAATCTTTTATCAGTTATAGCTCCCCTTCGGTGATGTTCCCAAGGTAGAGCGAATTGGATATAAAACAATACTTTAATATGGATATTAAACGACATTCCTAGTTTAATATTTGGGATATATATACGTGTATATATGTGTATATATATTTTCTGAATATTTTCATGATGCTGCCTTGTAATATGTATATCCTCCTATAATTCTGATATATTTACTCTTCTATTTATCATGTATTATGTGTAATGATAATATTTATTGAAATGTAAGTATTGCAATGTCAGATCTCAAACGATTTGGAATTAATAATACATTTTTAATATTAACGTAGTATGAGGAACATGCATATCATACAGAAAGGTTTCTTTCACTTCATCTGTCATCAGTTCAGATAAGAGAAGCGCCTTGTGTTTGGGTTTTTTTCGCTTTTGATGACAGGTCGAGAATAACAATTGCTATCTGTTTGGGCATGTTTAATGTTGCATACATGGCTCTGGTCACGTATGCAGTTTTGAGAGTAAGATCTCATGATCGATTGCATCATGTATTGTCCCGGCTGAGTTCAAAACGTTTTGCCGGAAGTTACATCACCTTCCTTATTCTAGAAGAATTTTCGTATCTCACACCCAAAATGGCTTAATGATGTCATATGTTTCATTTCATACTGGAATCCACAGATTAAATCTGTTTCATTCTTATTTCAGAGACCGTTCAGTTTGGTTCCCTCCCTCTCTCTTTCTCTCTCATTTTTAAAAAAGAGAGTAATTATTAACGTAAAGTATTTGTGGTCACTGGTGTTAGTATTAGCTTTTCAGACCCGAATTTAGTAAAATTATTTAGCAGTAACAGTGCCTATAAAAAACTGTGTTTTGTGAATTGCAAGCAGCTGCCAGAGTTTACAAAGGTTTTCACAAGCTTGTGTAAGGTAAAGTGAATTTCACTTATTATTACCATGGTATAATAAGGAGTATTAGGAAATTTTTGCCCAAGTTTAATTATTATTGATAAATCTTTTGTGTATTTTTGTGTGTTCTTGTGTTTGCAATCTCTTGATTTTACGTTGATTATTTAGCATTTATTTACTTAGCATTTTAAATATTCCTTGATAATTTAACATTGCATACCTGATTTAATTTTCATTTACTAATATTGTCATTTCAAATCTTGAGTAATTCTTGATAGTTTAAATTTTCCTTGATTAATTTAATTTCTTGATAAATTAAAGTTTTTGTGATTTAATTTTGTTTAATAATTTAGTTCAAGAATTAATTAATTTCTGTGTTTTCAAGTAATAGTAAAGTTTCAGATTGTGAATTCTAATTATAAATTCTGAATTTAAAAATAATTTTTTTTAAATCTTTAAAAACGGTGTTTCATTTATTGACCACCAGTGAATAGGATTACTTGTGTGCATAAGGCAAAGTGATAAATATGTTTTGTTCCTTTAGTTTTGCTATGGTGAATTAAGACTAGGGAAACAGTTAAAGTTGTGTGTTGGAGTGATACCCTTTTATTCTAGTATATTTCTTGTTTAACAGTGGATAAATTTAGTTTGATTTTTCATGTGAAAAATGAGCTTTTTAAGGGATCACTCTTACCTTTAGAGTCCTCAGTCATAATTCTTATTGTTAAGAGAGTTCAGGTATCTGGCTGCAGTGAGGTATATTTTTGAATTCTGTGATTAGTTGTGTATAACCAGGTACTTGGTATGCATCGTGACAATATATACAGTATATATATATACATATATTGTATATATACATATAAATATTATATATATATATACATATATATATAAAAATGGTCTCTCCTTGTTTTACCATTAATAAAGCTATAAATGAGTACACAAATTAAAAAAAAACCTGAGAGGAGATTTCAAAGCGTTGAGCCCTTTCTACTGGGATATTATTGGCACCCTTCACTTAAAATACGAGTGCCAGGTTTATGATTTTCAGTTACTCTTCTGGGTATATTCCTCTTCCCAATTTTTTTTTATTTGTTTCCTGAAGGGTAGCTTCAAATTATGTAGACGATTGTTTTCATCTAAATGCCTTTACGGATTAGAATAACAATAATCATTAAGGATGATAACTGATTGCTGATGGAGGAAAAAATTGCATTACGAACAAATAAAATAAAGATCTTAATAGTGCTATGAGCAAAACCGTAAAAATTCATAATTAGTATATAAAGAGAAGAATTAAAATCTATATAACATCTTTTGGCTAACGAGTACTCATAAAACGAGGCGACAAGTGCATGTGTATATGTGTGTATACACTGGCAACCTGCAAGAGTAATTGGCACAAGTGGGAAATAATAACTAAGCAGACAAACTAATCCACACGAGAGTAATACGTCCGAATTAAGGAGGGAAGGAGGAGATAATAGAGAGACCCCATCCCTTTCCCCTCCCCTCCCCTCCCCATTCGAGCCCTGCACTACCTCCAGCAGCACCACTCCTCAATGAGACACGGCTGGTGCCATGCGAACTAAGGAGCCCCAGCCAGCCAGGTCACCCAGACACCAGGGATAATGGTTGGGGGGAGGTCAGGAACGGCTGGGGAGGGGGCAAGGTAAGGGTGTCAGTCATGAAACAGAGGTGAGGGGAGGGGAGCTCCCGTAGTGATGGATCAATACCCACACCAATGGAAGAGCCGCAATAGTAATGTTACTGCCGTTAACAGTCTATAAACGCTCGAGTGGATAAGGAATGAATGTGGAAAGAAATGTACACCAAAAAACTCCTCCGAACGAGGAGGCCTTCCGTACTGAAAGAAAATGCTGGTTGGAGCACAAAAAATTTTATTATTCACGAAGACTATGAAATTCAATATAAAACTTGAATGCAGACCAGTCGCAGGGATGGTGACTTTTTAATCTTCCTGGCTTCTATTTGCGGCTTGAAAAAAATATGAATGGATACCAGAAATAAATGCGGAATACTTGCGATAAATGTTTACAGTAATTAAACCCCAAAGAATGTTAGCATGCATTGCTGCTATTATACAGAAAAAGAAAAAGTACTGTCATTACAGCAGAGGAAAAAACAACTAATGAAGAAAACCCAGTTTGACCGTTAGAGTCAATAATACAAAACTGTATAAATATGACAATAACTACTGCTGATGAGCATTAAAATAAAAAAAAAAGGGGGCCAGTGATAAAAGAACAGCTCATAAGGTAAATAACATGAGGGGCGGTATTAAAGGTAAATTTAGGGCGAAGGCCAAGCACTGGGACCGATGAGGCCATTCAGAGCTGAAAGGGAAATCAAGAGTAAAAAAGGTTTTAAAGGTGTAGCAGGAAGAAAATCTCGCAGATGCACTACGAAACAATTGTTAGAAAGGGGTGGGAAGTAAGATGGAAGAATATGAACGGAGCTACAGTAAAAAGAATGAAAGAGATTGCAGCTACGGGCCGGAGGGACGCTGCAAAGAACCTTATGCAATGCCTACATGCTGTAGGTAAAGCAGAGCAAGTGATGGTATGTGTTGCACATAAGCATAACGATTGTCATAATTGCGATACAACGCAGTGTCCGGCAATGGGCATCATAAGACGGTGGCAACGGTAATATTTATTATAAATAAAACACCGCGGAAGCAATAGGCATCAATAAATCAGACAACGGCAATAGGTATTGTAAACAAAGTACACACCCTAATAAGTACCGTAAATAGAGCAGAGATAATTTCTTAGCACACTGTATATGTAAGGAAACCACAAAAATGGTTGAAAAATGTCAATAAAACCAGAGCAGGGCAAATGTCAGTGTAACGTCAAATGAACCTTAGTGTGGAGAGATAAAGGACTGTATTCTACATAAAATCACTCTGGGGACACGCTACCTTTTTCGATTTGACATGTTTAGATAAAAGTCTCTTCAAAAAGATAAAAATAGGAAAATGAGACAAAAAGAACAATTAATGCGAAACATCATATAAATTATAAGACGAACCAAATGTTACACATGAAATGAGACTAGTACATTTGAGGCTATATCCCAGAAGATTCCATCGGTTTCCTGCAGTGAGACTCCTACCTACGGATAACAAGATCGTATTCTGCACAGGGAAAATTCCCACTTCTATGTTTCAGTGTGCGGTTGGGTCATAACGTTCGCGTTTTCTACAGAATAAATCTAAACTTAAGAAGTAACAAGCACAAAAACAAATAATCACTTATTCAGTTATGTTATATCAGCTATAGCAATCACCAGGAAAGAACGCATGACTTATTTTTCCTTACCATCTTGTCACATGCAAAGTTACAAAAATAGGAAAGGAAAACCATATTCTCATCACAACTCTTGAATATAAAAGTACTTGCATGACTCAGGCGTACGTCACCCTAAAGAAGCATGGTATGACTCGTCTTTGTTTTTTAATTTTACCTTTTTTTTGGGGTGGGGGGCCGGGATAGCAATGTCTTATGGGGAATTCTCATGCGCTTGCTAGAAGGTGAGAGTCGAAGTGTCACAAGCAATCTATAGAAATGGTCTACTTTGATGTTACGATGTTATGTTTGCTTACTGCTTACTGAAGGATGAAGACATTCAGAGCCGTCAGAACAAAAGACATTTGAGAATCATGTACAATTTCAGAGCAATTGCTCCAAGCCGATTTTTTAGATTTGGGTCATCGATGTATTGTTTTGGTAGTTTTAGTTATCTAAAAACAGGTTTCTCAACAGATTTTTAAGATATTAATTTTTGGTCAGTCAACAGCACCTTAATTCAATGCAAAGTTTGAAACCGTTTTTATCCTACTGATTTTTGTAATTAAGTCAAGGTCCTTCGCATTCAAAAAGTCATATGTATGCAAGTCTGAAAAAGTGAAGGTCGAAAACATTCTCTATATATGCTTTAAAAGATTCCAAAGGTGTTCTTTTTCAGAATCTAAGATTTTGCATCTGATCAGCACTGTTACATGTCAGAATGAATACATTTCATTCATAAATTTCAGCCGCGTGGTGGATGAAAGGGCAAATGAGCTATTCAGAGGTAAATATTATAAAGTAAATAGAAAAGATAAATGATGGCTACATCAATCAGGAAGCAAATTCTGATAGTACTAAAACACTGAAATAGTAATCATGCACTGTATCGGTAAATATCAATAATGCAGAAGTGAAAGCAACTGGAATACTGAAATTTCGGGATGGAACAACTGCTAAGAATCCGAGTATCCCAGCACCATCTGTTGAAATACTAAATTTAACCGAGACGGCAGGCGCTGTTGACCGTCATGTATCTGACACCGGTTGGTGATGTTGAAGAATGGAGTTACAGTATCGTTAAGGACGGACTCAATCTCACTCATATTGCCCTTGTACAGTGCGTTTCCCAGTGGGAAAGTTACGATTGACATGCTATCATTTTCGCCCTCTCAAAATCAATAGTAAATTAAGTGATATTTTCCCCTATTTTAGAAAATCCAGTGACTTAAGTGATAGTTTCCCCTTTTAAGGAAACACAATAACCACTGTTCCTCACAAAAAGACAACGATTTTAATGACGCTGCGAATGAGTGTTTTTCTTCCTCTTGATAAGAAAAATCGTCAGATACTTCTGTATCATGGCAACGACAGTCAAAAGTATATTATAATGATGCTAATGTTCAGACTGATTTTCGTTCCAAATCAATAGGCTACAAGAGATATCTACTTAAAATTATAGCTAGAAAGGGCTGGCTTTCCTCCTCCGACACACAATCATATGGATGGAGGCGGGTGGCTCTTCCTTGACAATGAATTCATTGATCCAGAGCTTCCCTGTTACTTTCGTCAGCACAATTCTTTAGCAAGATTTTTGCGTCAGCTTATTGGGGTGAGGTGATTCCTAAGGTGTGAAGTTACTTTTGTTTAGAGGTATCATTTTAATTGTGTAGTATACTCTCCTGTCCATCTCCCAAAAGATGTTCGACAAATTTTCAATTGCCAACAGTGTCTGGCGTTTACTGGTGGTTGTATATATATACATATACATATACATACATACATATATATATATATATATAATATATATATATATATATATATATATATATATATATATATATATATATATATATATATATATATATATATATATATATATATATATATATATATATATATATATATACACGTATCCATACAGCACGAAGGAAAGCGTGCTTGAGAATATCACTAAGTCCACGTCGGAAGGTGACTGAAATCCGGGACTTTGAACAAGTACTTGAAAATGTAGAATAACTACGAAAGTACTTGTTCAAAGACTCATTTTTCACTCGCCTTCCGACGTGGGACTTAGTGATATACTATATATATATATATATATATATATATATATATATATATATATATATATATATATATATATATATATATATATATATATATATATATATATATATATATATATATATATATATATATATATATATATATATATATATATATATATATATATATATATATATATATACTGTATATATGCAGCATATATAAAGTACACATTTCTTGCTCTCTCCGCTACAATGAAAAAGCTCTAGCCGTTTTTATATTTTCCGCCTAAATGAAAACCTTTGCCCTTTCTCAGAATTTCATTACGATGGAAACCTTTGATTTTCCGAACATTTAACCATGACGACTGACACTGACTTTTTTTCTTATAAGTAAACTTGGCTTTCTAATATTTTCATCATATTAGAGACATATGGCCATTCCCATCCCTTCCTTCACGATACAAACACTGCACTTCCTTCCGTCTTGCTAATGCCCTTCTTGTCCCTTTCCTGAAGATAGAGTCTTTTGGTCTCTTCTTCTCCGTTCTCCGTTTGTAAGGAGGAAAACTAGATTTCTCTTTCCTTTCCACTGCTATAAAAGAAGGCAGAAACGCTGTCTTTATCGTAACTCAAGCAAGTAAAGCCGTCGAAAGGTAGCTTGCATCCCACTATCATAGTCTTTAGTAAATTCTGCTTCCCTGAACATGCAAGCTGTTCTTGCATAATACCTCCCGTAATGGTGTGTGCGCTTAGAGATTTAATAAGGTCATTTTTAGGAAACGGTTATTGTCCTGTGCATGCTTGCGTCTACAAAACTATCATGGCATTTGCAAGTTAAGGCTTTATGAATTATGCAGATCTTTTCAGCATATTCTGTATTGTGCCCTAATGCCCTCATGAATAGCATCATGCTCTTGAAATAACAATAGGAATATGTTCATATTTCTATAATTCTACTAACTGTAGCTAAAAAACTTTATTATTAAAGTGTAAAACCATACTATTTTATGACTCTCAGCAAAATCTGCAGTTTTCGCGCTTTTTGAAAGACGCAACAAATGTTCCCAGATTCCTGGGGATTTCCAATGCAATCAAGTCGCCGCTCACTTTAATTGGAGTTCCGCCATCTGTCGAAAAGACATATTTTCTCTACGCGTCATTCTTCATCCAGCTTC